>NC_143052.1:274845000-274937500 GCF_052426305.1 Pelodiscus sinensis
GACAAAAAAAGAGAAAGACCAATGGTAGTTTTTTTTGTTAAATTGAGGCCAAAGGACAGAGAAATGTGAGTTGATGAGCATTCTTAAATAATTACATTTTTAAAAGAGATCTCATGTGATTTATATGACCAAGATTTTAAGAATAAATAAATAGAAGAATTAGAAGAAGCAGAAAAATTATATTTTACACCTGCAATAATTTTAAAAACACTACAACTCTTGTCAAGTCATCAATTTATCTCTAGAGAACAGCTTAAGAGAGGACTGGCAAGAATTTTGTAGTCTTACTTAAAAACTAAGATTTGTCCAGACTAAACAAAATGCCTACAGTTTTATAAACATTTTTATTATAATCCAATCTGATAATTCACCATTTATAGATTATTTTTATGGATTTTATTTAAAAGGAGCTGAAAATAGCTAGAAAAGTTATTCTATATAAGTTCTAATCTGATTGCTGGCATTGCTTTAGATATCTCATGGCCTAACATAGACATGGCCTAAGACATGTTCTGGGGAGTGGGAGAGTTAATCAGTCCCATTAAGGAAAAAATCCTATATATTATATTTTCAAAATACTTTCTTTCTTGTGAGTTTTCAGATGTATTCAGTACACTATCAAGGCTGCTCACTTCAGCTAGGGTCAAGGGCTCAGAGTAAACCAAAAGACAGGTCATAGTAGCCACTAGCTAGTGGCTGCCCTTTTTAGGAAGAATACTATTGATTATTTATCAGAATTGTTTTCAAGTTCTGGGAGATGGCTGGTCCATTTTATAAAGGGAACAGCATTAAGGGAAGAGGGGCTCTTTTAACTTTTTTTTTTATCTATTCTCCAGACCTGTACACTTGTCTTTTTTTTAAATTCATTTTACCCTTCTTGTTCTCTGATGTGCCTCTCATTGGTATAAGTTACACAGTGACATCCGTTCAGAAGACACAAAACCCATAATACTTTTTAAAAAGAGCTTATGTATGACTATGGAGAGCTGAATACCTTGAAACTAGCACTCATTGACTTTCAATGAACCTTAGGATCTAAATGTCCTTTGCTTTTCAAAATGGTACTTAGATGACTAACTCACCTAGAACAAAATACAGGACTATGTAGCACTTTAAAGACTAACAAGATGGTTCATCATCTAATAAACCATCTTGTTAGTCTTTAAAGTGTTACATAGTCCTGTATTTTGTTTCAGCTACACCAGACTAACACGGCTACATTTCTATCACTAACTCACCTAGGTGCTTTTAAAACTGTAACCCAAAGAGACCATAGAGAAGGCTTGATTAAAAAAAAAGTTTCTGTATTTCTGTCACATAAATAACACAACTTCTAGAGATTGGTTATTTATTTAGAAAAAAACATTTACATTAGAATATAACTTTTGATTTACTTCTGACTAAGCTTAAGCCAAAACAAATACACCAGAGAAATGTTGAGCCACTTAATAACTGATCCCTTTTTAACTGCTTTAGCCTCACAGCATCCCTGGTTGATTTCACTTATGCAGCCAGATCTCCTGTTCTCTGATACTGCAAATAAAATAGTACATAATTATGATTCTCATGTATATTAGAAATTAATCTTGAGGCTTTTGGAGAGATAGTGTCTGGTTCTGTAGTCACTCTACAGAATTTTAACTGTGTGATGAACTTTATGAGTACATGAACATACAATGATTTTTTTAAAACATTCAGATTTCAGTCAGGCTTGGGTCCAGGGGATGAAAGTGTAATACAGTGATTCTCAAAATCAGCCGCTTTTCTGGAAAAACTTGCCAGCTGTCTACACAGGCTTCTTGAATTTCCGCAAAAGCACTGACTTCCTACTGTAAGAAATCAGTGCTTTCTGCGGAAATACTATTCTACTCCCGTTTGGGCAAAAGTCCCTTTTGCGCAAAAGGGCCAGTGTAGACAGCTGAGATTTGTTTTCTGCAAAAAAGCCCCGATCGCGAAAATGGTGAAAAGCGTTTCTAGTGCTTCAAAGTGCTTTTGCGGAAAAGTGTCCCTGCCAATCTAGACGCTCTTTTCTGAAAATGCTTTTAACAGAAAACTTTTCCAGAAAATCATGCCAGTCTAGATGTAGCCAATATGTTTTAATATATAACTTAATCAGTATAGTTTATCAGGAGAAATATTTTTGATGATGGCAAACAAATTTACCAGTAAGCATTTGACAGCATTATATATTAATATGACAAATGAATTGTGAGATGTATGATTGTGTGATGATGCACTCATTTAGTTGTTCCTTTTTTTTCTTTTACTAATCTCTGTCACGTTGGATTTATAAATGGAACTGAGTGACCTTTGAAACTGTGATGGAAATGAAGAGATAAACACAACTTGAAAGGACAAACCAATTAATATAAATGTGTTACACATAAAAAACTGATTTCAATTCATTGCTATGTACGTAAGCCTTTTGGATAATTAGCTGAACAAAACAGTGGAAAAGTATTATGTGACATAGTTATGATATATACATTTAACTTTTCCATAATAAGGTGTATCTGTCTTCTGTCATGTGTGTCATACCACAGAAAAGCCAAAACATCTACTTAGCTATGCTATAGAGAGCAGTGACACATTCTATGATTTGAAAAGCTCCTTTTAATTGGAAAGCTTTGGTGAGAATGTTCCATGTTACATTTGTGCAGTTTATACATTTTTATAAATAAAATATAAAGCAGTAAGTAATTTTTCTACACTTTTACTAACTCAGTCTTCCTCTCCAATACTTACAATTGGTCTCCTAAAACATTTGTGCAGTATGGTTTTAAAATACTTCAATCCCGGAATTTCTATACAGTGTTCTTATTTTTTCTATAGTTGACCTACAATGATAAAAACATTTATCATCCTGAGATCAATACAAATGTCTTGGGTATTCAGGTTTAAGAAAATTATAGCATCTCTCTCTCAGCTTATTTATTTATTTGTTTGTTTATTTCTTGAAAAAGAATGAACTTTGTTTTATATATATTTTTTAAATCCCCTGCACATAGTGTTCTCTTTACAGGCTTAAGTACAGAATATGATCAATTTAATATAAAGGTTTCAAAATATTGTCATTAATGCACAACAGGGAAAAAAAAGGAAAATACAAGCTTGACATTTTAAAACAGTTGCATCTGAAAGACTTTCACTACTAATTGATTTTTAAAAGAGTTCTTTGGAAAAGTGAACTCAGAAATGTTTGGAAGTGCCTTGGCAGCATTCCAGAACATTTACTACAAAGCATAACTAGGCAGTTTCGAAGGCCTCCATACAAGAGAAAAGATGTGTTCTATGTATAGCCTAATCTAATTTTGTATCCTCACTATACCCTTACATGCTGAACTGTGTCTTTTCAATATTTTGTGGACATAAGATATTCAAATGATCACAGAGCAAAGGAACAATTCCCATGCTGTGTCAGAAACAGGACTTTAGAAATAAGAGGTTTTTTTAATTTCAGTAAATCACGCTATAGATAAACCTGAATGTGCTCCATTAATATTGATCCCATTATTATAAGCAGAATTTTGAGCATATTTCTGTGCTGATACTATTTCCTGACAGTGAATCACTGGGGCAAAGTCTCGTCTTCTGTTATTTTTGCACAGAGCGTAAAAAGTTGTCCAACATTATGTACAATAATCAGTGTCTTAGACTTTCATTTTAGAATAGATTGTGTGGTATTTCCTGTTTTATAATACTTTAGAGTTTTTGTTAATTGACCAAAATTGAAACAAAAATTCTACTTTTTTGTGGAGTATGGACTTTGAAAACCAACATACACAGCTGAAATATTAATGGAAATGACATCTATGCTATTTCAATAAAAGAGCAGACCAAATGATAACAAGTAACATTGACCAAAAGCAATTACTTTAAAAGGATACTGCTAAGTATCTGAGAAAAAATGATTTCTTTGACTAGTTGTTTGTCAGGCCCTGCGTTGTTTTTATTGATTGCACTTGAATATATCGCTCCCACGATTGAAAATGCTGTTGGCAATGTCCTTCTCTTTACAATGTTGAGTGTCTTATTGAAAGTGATAAGAGACAAACTTATACAGAAAACAAATACACATTAGAACCTTAAATGAGCCAATTGTGGGCTATGGATTACTCATGGCTTTAATTTTCTAATCTGTGATCTTCTGTAAAACTATTGTTTAGAATGAGACGCCGAAGTTGTGTTTAAAATGAAATGGAATTTTGTTTTCCATGTGAATTTTCTTTTTTCTCTGTATCTTGATTTTCTACAATGCACACCACAATTGTGCTAGACTGTGAAATACGGTAGGCTTGAAAAGAGGCAGATAACACTTCAGCAGGTATTTCTCCTCAGGGATAGATATTGCAAATGTATTTAACTCATGCATGTTCCCTTCTCCTCAGAAAATCTCACCTTGATGTGAGTGAGCGCTGTTTAAAAATGCTGCCAGTCTACTAGAAAGGGTATCTTATCCTATAGGATATTTAAGTCATCACATGCAAACTCTAAGAACCTTTTTGTCACATTATCTCATTCTTACATTTTGGTACATCTGTGAAATTCAATTTACGTCACTTGGAAATATTTATGCATGTTCGAATGAAGAATTGGGTCTCTAGCATATTATGATGAATAATACATGCAACTAATAATGCACCATAGGTGCTGCTACATATAAATAAAGTTCCTACGAGTTCTAAACAGTCACGAGGGTTCATCTGCAGGGATCAAATTGAAGAACTTCAGCCAAAAATTATAATCTCAACACTATATTAAAAAAAGGGTTTGGTATTTGATTTTTCTCTCTCTAAAAAGAAGGATTTTAAAATATTAATTTCTCTACTGATTTTATTTTGTATTTAAGCAATTGTAAAAATCTATTGGGAAACATTAGCACAAAACTACATAATTTATATTTAGATTTTCCTGTGGTATGCAGTAAAAATGTGAATGTAGTGAAAAATTCAGGCTGTGTGGGATAAAAACTAATTCTTAGTAATTTATAACTCTGGTTTTGTTTTTTTATAAAATTTCAACTTGCAAAAAATTTCAATTTGTAAACTCATTACCGAGTTAAGGAGATGCAAAAAGGCTTAATCTTTTTTTACAGAATAAAATGCATTTTCGTTCTCACTCTTCTGGTACACAATATGTGAATTAATATTGGGCAAGTCTTACAAAACATCATCTTTGAGCTGAGATTAAGAATGAAAAATTTCAACCTAAAATATTTTTTTTCAGAAAGGTATAAGTCTATGGGACTATAACCTACCTAGTAACTACTATACATATGGTGGATGTAAAAACAGATATTGAATGGTAGTAGTTCCATGTGGTGACTTAAGATGGGGGACTTTTCCCAAAACCCAAGCTCAGAATAAGGAAAGAAATCTTTATATTTGAACTGCAGAATAAACACAGAAAATCTTATTAGGTGCCATAGATATGATACATACATATGAGAGCCTGAATTTCCCCATAATTTAAAGGCATTTGAATTCTTGCAACTTTAGTTGCATTATTCAGATATTGGATTTATGGAACTATACTTCAGGCAGATTATGTGACTTCAGGGTCTGTTCTGTCATTTGTCAATGTTCCTATTATGTATTGATTAACTAAACTAATCAGTTGTGTCCAGTTGCCTGTAACAAATTTATGATGTTTCCTGCTTATGATGTGGTAGAATCGCAAACAGCTTACTCAAAAAATATTTTTACTACAGGTTGCATCTCTGTTGTCTCAGACTCTCTGGTCTGGCAATATTCCTAGTCTGGTAGGACCACCGATGTTGCTGACTATAGAGCCCCAGCACAGAGGTTACTGTTGGATGGGAGCAGAGCTTGCTGCCATGGCCTTCGGAACAGAAGAGACCATGGGGCACTAGATCCCATAGCCAGACAGACTGGGAAGCCAGAGGGTGTGCCAGCAGCAGAGCTTGCACTGCAGCAGGCCAGGAAGCCACCGGGGCTGCCAAAATCCTTGGGGGGAAGGGGAGGGGGACTGCTGAGTCTGCAGCCAGTGGGGCTGGGGGTGGAGGGGCCACTAAGCCTATAGCCAGCGAAGCCAGGAAGGGGGAAACTGCAGAGCCCACAGCTGGTGGGGTCGTGAGTTCCAGCAGGGCCACTGCTGGAACTTGTGGGGCCAGTGGGGACACTAGAGCTCATAGGACCAGTGGGGCGGCCAGGGTCACTGGAATTCATAGGGCTGCAAGCCCACAGGGCTGCCACAGTCAGGGAGGCAAGGGCAGGGGTGCAAGGTAGCTGCAGAGAGAAACCCAACGGAGAGACTGGCATTCTCTCCTCCCCCAGACCATCATTGATCTGGAAAACCCCATTGTCTGGGACTGGTCAGGTCCTGAGGGAGGTCCAGACTCTAGTTACATTCTTTTTAATATATTCAGAGTTATTGTAACTTTGCTATTACCAAGGTATTAGAGAGACAAGGTATGTGAGGTAATATCTTTCATTTGACCAATCTTTGTTGGCAAAAGAAATAAGCTTTCAAAGTGAATAAAATCTCTGTGCAAGCTTGAATACTTGTCTCTCTTATCAACAGGAGTTGGTCCAATAATAGGTACTTTCACAGCCACATTGTCATTCTCTCTAATATAATTTAATAGGAGGAGCTGATAGCATCAGGTATAGTTAAGTTTGCCTGACCCTTCCTACTATAAGACCTTGCTTTCATTTTCTAGTGATTCTCAGCTAAAGGTATACATACCTCTCGGGTATACAGAGGTCTTCCAAGGGGTACATCAACTCATCTAGATATTTGCCTACTTTTACAACAGATTACATAAAAAGCGTTGGTGAAGTCAGCACAAACTAACATTTCATTCATACAATGACTTGTTTATATTGCTCTATATACTATCCACTGAAATGTAAGTACAATATTTATATTGAAGTTGATTTATTTTGTAATTGTATGGTAAAAATGAGAAAGGAAGCAATTCTTCATTGTATTGTGACACTTCTGTATTTTTATGTCTGATTTTGTAAGCAAGTAGTTTTTAAGTGAGATGAAACTTGAGGGCATGATTACACGAGGTGTAACAGTTAACTTGAACTAAGGACTTAGTTCACGTTAATGTTTGACTGCCGCGTGTAGCCGTGGGTAGTTAGTTCGGACTAAGGGGATTTAAAAATGGCGCCCGGATGGGAAGATGCAAATAAAACCCGGGATATTTAAATCCCGGGCTTCATTTGCAACTTCAAATGCCTACATTAGCCTCCCTAGTTCGAACTAGGGGGCTGGTGTAGACATACCCTAAGAGTGGGAGTGTTCATTTACGTTATTATACAGTTCTTATGTGATCATACACTGTTTCTCCCTCCACCCACATGATCATTGCCTTCTCTAGTGCCTAGAATAGACAGCACTCTAGGAATTACTAGGATTTGTTTTGTGAAGGAGGATGGTGTCTGTAGGACTCCTACCTAATTTCTTGTAGAAGTTGTGTTGAATGAGGCAGTGAAGAGAAGGTTAAGAAAGTTGAGGGGTATCCTGGAGAATTTCACATTAATTTTGTGTTCCTCATCTTCTGGATGGATATGAAACATCTAAGCTCAAATTTGTAGAAATGTTGAGTGTTCACAACTGCAACTGAAACTGGATCTATGTATTGAAAGTATAAAACCAATTAAAAAATGATAATCACAAATTTAGTTTTACGCATCTCACACTGGATACCCAAAATTAATGGATCTCCAAACTTGGTAGATGTAACTGATAACTGATAGTATGGTCTTAATCATGCTATGCCTCAGTTCCCCATCTGTAAAATGGACATAATGCCTTCTAATTTTTACCTGGTTGTTGTGAAAATGAATAAATGAATATTTGTGAAGCACTCAGACAGCATAGTTATGTGAGTCATAGAAGCCCTTGTAAGAGTATTAATAATCCTGGTTTGAGTAATATGCAATAAAATAAAGCATTGTGCCATACATTAAACAATGTTCTGTGCACTGATTGAGGCAGGGTAGCAAAATGCAATGTGTGATCATGTAGGACAAGAACCTAATGCATATGTACAAAATGGGCCAGATAAAGGTTCCACAGGAAATTCATTAATTGGCTGTAATCTCTCTTTTTATATATAAAAAAGTTTTTCCTGCTGTGCAACAGAATGATGTCATCATGCTCGCACACTCTCTGTCCACGAAAGCCAACAGAGAGAGTGCAGTAGGTGAGCATAACAGGCATGGAGCGCAGCCCATTAGTACAGTATATCGAAATAGTTTAAGGTGATGTTTGGACAGAGGATTTGTGACATGGGTTGTGAGGCCTTTTCTATGTTCATTTCCACTTGCTCAATACATTAAATGCAGTAACATTGAAAGATACTAAACTTGCTGTTGAAAACTTTAAAGAGGATATTGCACCCAACTCCAGCTAATCCAACAGCTAGTGTGGTTATGGCAGTGGAAAGTTAGTGTGTTTGCAGCTCCAGCTGTCCTCAACATATTGGACAGAACATTCATTATCATGGCAAATCCTTATAACTAACATGGCTTCCCTAAAAACTTCAGTTGCCAGAATTCTTTAAAAAAATATAAAGTCCAAAAAGTTTGGTGTAACTGAAAAAGGAAAGAGAGAGATCTAGTCTGTGTAGAGACACAGATCCTGATATGGAAAAGCAAGAGATTTCATAGATTCCAAGGCCAGAAGAAAAATTATGATTAACTATTTGGGGGTAGCCAAATTTACTGACCCTCTGAGACACCTATGACAGTCTTCAGGAATTCAAGAGCTGGGGCAGGCCTGCCATGGACTGAGGGCTTCAGTCCTGTGGGGTGGAGGTAGGGTTTCAGGACTTCTGCCCCATGAAAGATGCCAATGGTGGCTTGGGGTTTTACTGTTATCAAAGGGCTGAACCTTAGAAGATGCACCCTGCAGGACTGAAGTCCCGAGACCACCCCTCTCCACTGGATGGAAACCAAAGTCAACATGTAGGATGGACACCATGGGGGTCATGAGCCCACTCACATTTTTGCCAGAGTTTGATGGTCCCACTCTGTCACATGGTGCCACTGGGTCCCCTCCCTCCTTGGTAGTTGTTTGGCAGCTGCTGGAACAGACAAGTTGGGAGCTGTGGCCATGGGGAGAAGCAGCAGTAAGCAGACGGGAGATGCAGAGAGAGCCAGTAACTTTACTGCTGCCTCTTCCCGCAAAGCTATAATGCCTTCTTCCTGGCACTCCCAGCTGTTTGCTGCTGCTTGTCCATGCAGAGCTAAAACCTGGGGTCTGTGAGATGGGGCTGCTGAGGGTAAAATGGGGGGTAAGGCTCAAGCTTTAGGCGGAACCATTAAATTGTGCCCCCACACTTTCAGCAGGTACCAGCCATCTCTGGCAGAAGCACCTTGCCCCACCATCATGCAACAGGGTAGAAGCCCCATGATACCCCCCACAAAAATCTGTTAGGTAGAGGGGTGAGGAATGACACTTTAACTGTAAAAGAGCTACATGTGTCTTTTAAGCCACCATTTGACCACCACCATCTATTCTTACCTCGAGTACAACAATAGGCCACAGAATCCCCCCAAAGTAGCATCTAGAACATATTTTTCGCATTTTTTTCTGAAAAAAACACCCATGCAATTTTGATTTCAAAATTGTTAATTTTGGAGAATTCATCATGATCCTCAGTAGATTGTTCCAGTAGCTAATTACTCTCATAGTTAAAAAGATGCTCCTTGTTACAGGAGTTAGATGTATTGTTCTATATCCAAAAAATGAAGATCTGAAAAACGGAAGTGGCTACTGTTAACTCCATTTTCCAGACCAGAAGGGGTGCATAAGACACAGACAAGGTAGCCTTACATGAACTGCAAACACGTTTTCGGTGAGAGAATGCTGTTTCTGATCTGGATATTGGATTGCCTCATTGTTAGATGCCAAAGTCTAAATCAGATCAGAAAATATCTTCAGTTAATGGCCGAGGAAAGATCTTTGAAGAAACAGAAAGCTGCGAAACCAGAAATATAGAAATCTATGTGGTGACTAGTAGAGACACTTAGTTAACTGGAAGAGAATGATGGTGAGATGAGAGGGAAGCAATCAATAGAGATAATTCCTAGATCAACACATTTTACAACTCTTACATCAAGGAACTGGAGCTCTAGACAATATTAGAGCAACTTCCATGTCAGCAGATCTCAAAGCCATAGTGACAGAGTCTTCCCCCCAAACTTTGAATAATGCTTATATCCTAACCCACTGTATTATCTTAAGAGATATCTCAGTGATAGCTACAGTCATAATTGTGGGGGTGGGACTATTAATTGCATTAGCTCATATGTGCTCATTGGTTCAGGATACTTCCGTGCTGTTTGGTGACTGATAAGGTATTTTACTTCGATACACCAAATGTATTTTTTCCCTGCCAGAGTTCACAGGCGACTTAAAATAATAGATGTAAGAGGTGTTAACTGTGCCATTCCTGTCATTTGAGGAACTGTGAACTCCACAATTTCCACCACAGCAGGAAATGGCATTTTCCCAAGATACCACAATGTTCACACTTTGTTGCAGCAAAATGCCATCTGACATTTTGTTTACTGTCTTCCTTCCTGGCTGGGGCCTGTCTATCTCTAGTTCTTGAGTTGATCCCATAAAGGGGAGTTAATTAAACTACATGCATACTACTTCTATTGTTCCATAGAGCCAGGCATGAGGGGAAAGGTGAGTCAGAGCCTGAATCTGGTTAGCAGCCAGGAGGCAGTGGTACAAACAGCAGCTGAGACTTGAAGAACTAAAACTATGTACAGCTGAAGCTGGTCAGAAGCTTCTGTCTTCCCTGGCATCATAGTGAGTAAATGACCACTCTGAGTCAGACTGCCTAAAAACAAAACAAAAAAACACTACTAATGTCAAGCCAGAGAAACATAGTAAAAAAAAATTGTCCTTGATTATTGTTAAAATAATCATTAATTAATTTTATATCAATGGTGTTTCCAGATACGATACAACTCCAAGTGTGTGTGGGAGTGAGAAGCTGGAATGACTGGTATTTCTTAGTGATACAATCAATTAATGTTGCCAAGGAATTTGGGGATTGTTGCTGAAGAATTTGGGGTTGTCACCATGGAATTTGGTTTCTTGTGCTGTGGAATACATGGGAGACCTACCCTGGGGTGATCAGCTATAATACATTGTGGCATTCCTTTAAAATGTTTGGATTTTTAGAAAATAAGTTTGCTAATGGTTAGGGGTTAGAGTAGGACTGTGAACTGCAGTTTCCATATAAATGTGAAGGAAAGCAATTGTGAAGTTTAGCAGAGTGAAATATCAGCTATGTGACAGTTCTTTAACAAAGTCCCAGGTCTTTCTGGTTAGCTCCAGATTGGTCATCATAAATTTAAGTGGACCCAGTAGTCCCTTTTAAAGAGACAGAGTCCAAGATTGTATTCAATTGAGTAGGGAAAGAGTCTGCTTGAGTGTCTGTAAATCAAAGAACCCTTTCAACTTTTCCATGTTTGGGTAAAATGGAATATCTGACCTATTTCCCGCTCCCCCAAATAAATAGAATGAGAAAGGTTTCTTCATTTTTCTGCCTGGCATATGAGTAGGGTAGTTTTGGCATGTTAAATTGTTGTTATGCATGTGCTAATTTGTATGTGCACTCCACTGTGGGTACAAAATCATACCATGTGTCTGGTGGGAACTGTATTCACTGTTTGCTTTGTTATGTTGAATGTAATTCCTATTGTTCTGTACTGTTGTGTGTGTGTGTGTGTGTGTGTGTGTGTGTGTGTGTGTGTGCCTCAGTTTCCTTGAGCACTGCATCTGTGCCCATCAGGGGATAGAGATATTGGGTGGGGCTGCCCCATCTTAGCATGTTCACAACAATAGCTCAGGCAGTTTTGTAACCTGAGCTAGGTAGGATTCAGTCAGGTGATACCTTTTACCCGGAAAGGAGGACAAAGAAAGAGGTGGGGCTGCCTGCAGGATGGGGACTGGCTGCCGGGTGTGGGGGTTGGTCTCCATGGGAGCTGGCCCTGGGTCCCTATCTCCCCAAGTTGGATTGTACTGACTGCTTCTGGTTCCTGTGTGAAGAAGAAGTCTGTGCTATGCTATGTTCCTGTCAACAAATAAACCTTCTGTTCTGCTTGCTGGCTGAGAGTAACATCTGGTTGTGCATGGCGGTGCAGGGCCCAGTGACTCCCCCACACACCGTGACACATAAGACTAGAGAATGTTTGCATTGGTCTGCCTCTACTCCTCATGCTTTAGTTCTAATGGTGCAGCTAGTGGATAGTAAGAAAGCTCTACTTTGGGGGACCCCTCTGGTTTTCTAGTGTGGCAATTAGATTACACTCAGAATATGGGTCTTTAAGACATTCATCTTCTGTCCCTGCTCCTTCCTGTTCAGTGACAACAAACAGAATGGCTTCAAGCAAGTGCATATCTTTGCTCAGTAGGTTTTTCATATTTGAAGAAGAGTAAAATCAGCAGTTGTCTGTCATAAATACGAGACAATCTGAATGTTGCCATTTTTATCTATCCCTTGTTTTTCCTCCCCCAAGAAAGGTATTTTTCCCCAGACAAATCGTTTATAACACAGAAAGACCACAATAAAAAGTTTAGTATCAGAGGGGTAGCTTTTAATAAAAAGTTTGTCACACTTTTCAGCCAAAATAAAGAGTAAAAAAATGGTCACAGTGTTATTCAGATCACATAAGACTTCCTTTAATTGGCCTTTAATAAGCTTGGTTTAACTGGGATTTAAAGAAAGAACAGTGGTCATTAACGTTAGCCAGATTAAGACACTGTTAATTACCACTGAAAGATAAAGTAACATGCAAAGATGGGGATGGAAATATTCTTGCACGTAAGCACCAAAGGAAGTTGAGAAATATCTTACTAACTGAAATGAGTAAGTCAGTATATATCTCTCTGTAAAGCAAAGTAAAGTAAAGTAAAACAAACAAACAAACAAAAACAGTTTATAAAAGGATTAAATACTGTGCTACCACTCCATTCAGCAGACATTAACTTATGCCAAAATTAGTTTACAATTATTTCAGTTTTCTAAGTTGAATTTAAAAGTTGATTTAAAAAAACACACCCTCTTTAGATATGTTTCTTATGAGGAGATACACTGTACAATTTAAACTTTTCTTAAATTCTGAGGTGTTCTGGAGAGACAGCATGCTCTCAATCCTAAAATATTCAAAATAGTACTACTTTTTCAATACATACTTTTCCCCTTAAAGGATAATGTTAATATAATCATACATTTAAGTTATTTTTAACAAAACTGATTTATATAAAGGATTTATATTAATATAAGAAGTCTGTAAATAGAAACACTTGAAATGTAAAACATTCCTCAGTGATAATCATTGCTCAGATGGCATAGTAAAGATTTGCCATACCAGGTTAAACTGATAGCCCATTTGTATGGTTGCTTGTCATTGACTAATACACAGTGCTTTGGAGGAAGTCATACAAGCATGGAATAAATGCCACATGGTAATTTCTTCCTAGTTCTTGTCAGTTAATGGTTGAAACCTCTGCGATCTAATCTAAATGTTCTTATTACCAGCATAATTGTCTAATCCTAGTTTGAATCTTGCATTTGACTCCATTGATATCCTTTCACATTGAGCTCCATGGGTTAATTATAGGTAGTTTAAAAACATTTATTTTTAATCTGTTTTAAATGTGTTGCTTTTCAATTGGGAAGATGGTTTCTAGATAAATAGTACTGAGATCACACCTATTTACACAAATATTGTTTGCTTGGCCTGCTGGTTAAAGATCTAGGACTACTCCTATTGTTCCAAACATGAACATGAGATCTGTACTGTACATTATTTTCTCTTCATATTTTAAGTACCAGATAATAAGTGTGGTCCACATAATCAGTTGCTTTAAAAATAACAGGAACTGTATTAACAAAAGGACTTGCCAAACTGATTATATAAGGTAAAATAATTAGAAAACAGGGCCAAAAAAGGAAGAAATATATTTTAATCAACAGGCTATTTTTACCTGTGAATAGAAATGTGAATTTCTTTTACTGGCTACAGTACAGATCTTCTTAGTCTAAATCTAGTTAAGCCAAACTCTTCAATGGAAGTTTCCTTATGCCTTCCCAGGATGTATTATGCTTTCTCCGTTAAGATTCTGCTCCAGATCAACTTAAAAAAGTTCAAACACCCTGACCTGATCACACGCTGAAATGCTCATGCACAGAGCATGTCCTCTGCTGTGGAGTTGGTTGTACTCCTTACGGCTAGTTAGCATATTTTATTGTGTTTCATAAGCCGGGCAATGAGTGTGGTGGTGGTAAGAGGAAGGACCAACTTGTGATTCACCCTGAAAACTCAGAGAGTCATAGAGATGCTTACAAGCAGAATCCAACAGGCAGTAAAATTTGCATTCCAGGTAGAAGGAAACCAGATTGCAAACTTCAAAGCCATTCTGGCTGGTACCACAAACCTTTTCAAAATACTGATTCTTTGAAGCTATAGGGTGACTCCCCCAGGATTTTCATTTAATCATTCTTGCTCTATTTAAGATTCCTGCAGTGCAATGACATTCACGTGTGCATTTATAAGAAAATCTGATTTGCGCGTCAAAAAACTTGTCATATAGTCCATAGAAGGCTTTTTTCAGGTGTGTGGGTGTGTTTATGTATAAACAAGAGTGATACATATAATAATGACAAAATAGACTTCTAAATAAGTATAAAATGATGATGCTAAAGAAAATTGTAATAACGTAGCAACTGGTTCTTCTTCTAAAACAATGATTATCACCATAATGGGGGGGGGAGGGGAGTCTGTCTCAGAGGTTCCTTTTTAATTTTTCTCCTTTCCATTCTCCACTGTAAATATCTCGTGCACTTGCCATGTTCTCCTTCAATGAAGAACAAGGCTGAAATATGTCACAAATCATACCTAGCTGCCAGAGAAATTCAAATTGCTGTAAGCACAAGTGCCAAGGGAGCTCTTACAGCGCTGCTGAAGCCATAATGCAACATTCACAACAAGATCATTGCATCATAATCTCCTTCTGAATGTGACTCCCTTTGTGTGTTGGTGGTTTGCATGTCAGAGGGAGAAGAAGAGACGGGATTGTCTGTTTTGCACAATCTGTTGTTTTTCAATGATCAAAATTATTAAAAACCAAATCTATCTGCTTTTACATAGACTATTTAAAAGACCTTGAACATTTCTCTGCCCCATAATCCCCCAGATGTAAAACTTTTTTATTGAAAATATTCAAAAGCAGTTACTTTAATTATGCTCTAAGCCTAAAGGTTGCAGAAATTATACATAAAATAAAAACATATCTATCTTCAATCCTAAATGCACAATCCATATTTTAAATACAGTGCATCTAGTTCTTTATCACTGATACCAGTTTTACATCAGTCTAACTGTAGAAGTCAGTGGAGTTACTCCTGATTTACTGTATCAGAAGTGAAAGGAAAATCAATCCTAGACATTTCAAAACACATCTAAATTAACTCAGTATCAAGATCATTCAGATTAAGGCGGTAACTGGTTTTTTTTTAAAGTGCCTTAAATACAACATTTAGGGTCTATAATCTTAAGCATCCCAGCCGATCTCACCAAGCAGTGTATAACACAGAGTTAGTGTTTAAAATACACAAAGCACAAGCTGTAAATAATGTCAAAGACTAAAACAATGCCTGATTTGAACCTGAAAACTAATTAGTAGTTGAAATCTGTGGAGTTTCAACTAATATTCTCCATGTAAAAAGTGTATCATTGTGCACTAGCATCCATAACCAATGACAAACTTCATATCTGACAGGAAATAATTGCACACGTATGATAAACATTACTCTTGGTTACTGATGCTATCTGGACATCTGATAAGTTCCCTTGATTGCAGGCCTTTGTGACAAAAGAAAGACACATACCTCCATTCAAAACAGAGTTATTTACGTCATCTCATCTTGTTACTGTTTGAAGCCACCAATAATCACTGCTGTCCTATGCAGAGTATGCTTCAAACAACTCGTATCCATGATCCAGTCTCAGACAGACACTGAGAAAATCAAACAGCTGTATCCAGTGGGTCAGATGAAAGACAAGTATGGAGTTGTACATGCTCAGTGTATTGCTGTGGCCTCACATCTCAAAATTACATGCTGTCTTCTCTAGTTACCTTGAATTCACATTGAATAGGTGACTATGATGGAAGAGACCTGCAACAATCTTTTTCTTACTTCCCATGATTCTTATGACACCTGCAGTGTTACTCTCCAAGTCCTCTGAGAGAAAAGAAAGGAGACAAACCCAAGCATTCCCTATCTGAAATAAATCTGTAGTCAAGATATTAAAACAAAATTCATGGAAAAGAGAGGAAATCTGCAGGGGTAAAAGCCTGTCTCCAATGAAGTCAATATGAGCTTTTCCATTGACTTCAGTGGTGCCAGGATTTCACCTCCCTTTCCATCTCCCCGATTTGCCAGATTTGCCATGCTGCCAATTTCTAAGTAATCGTTCCCAAGACAAGAATGCTCACTACATATTAGTGAAACTGTCATCATGAAGATATTTTTTTTTCAGCGTGGACCTCAGAGTTCTTTTGAGAACAAGATATTGACATTGTCCTCCAGTAACAAATTCAGTAGATATCTTTTACTATGCAAAAAGAGCATGTATTTAAATCTCCGGTTGTAATCTTACAGGCTAGAAAACCTTCAGAGCCTGGGTGAACAAAATTGTCTGAAACTCATGGGGAGGAGACAGGGCATTTATTCATTTCCGTCCTTGTCTTGGATCTACAATCATAGAAACAATCAACGTGATCAGAATCAGAGCAATTTCAGCTCGAAAGCAGACTTAAAACTCACAGTAAGACATACTTAAACTGTATATCCAGGTGAATACAACTCATATTTACAGTGTGAGAACACCAAAGAACTGATGGTTGAAAAATATTGGATGAAAAGATACCTCTTGCGATAAGATTTAAATTTTTATTTTGACATGGTCTACACACTGGAAAAAAGAGTCTTCCCACTGGAATAAATTGTCTAGGCTACATCTAAACTATAAGCCTCTTTTGAAAGAGAGTGTATAGACTGCAACCACTTCTTTTGAAAAAGTGAGCCACTTTTCTGAAAGAGAGCATCCAGGCAGTCTGGATGCTCTCTTTCGAAAAAGCCCTGTTTGCATTCAAGAATGCCTTTTTTCAAAAGACCACTTTCGAAAAAAGGCATTCTTCCTCATAAAATGAAGTTTACCGTGGTCGTTAAACCTGCCACGTTCTTTTGATTTAATTTTGAAAGAACATGGTGGCAGTTTAGACACAGGGGAAGTGTTTTAAAAAAAGGCCACTTTTTTTCAGAAAAACTGTAGCCTAGACATGCCCTTAGAGAGGTTTTGGAATCTTCTTCACTGAAGATTTTTAAGGGTACATTAGACAAACATCTGTCAGGGGTAAAATTTAGGCTTTCCATGACTGTAGGGAACTAGATGTCCTCTTGAGGTCCCTTCCAGTTCTACAATTCTAAAATTCCCTCAGATACTATACATCATAGACACTGAGTTACTCCATATAATGATATATAATTTTGTAGAAGACTCATGGAATTGAAACATGATTGAAGGAGATAGTTCTACTTGGATGGTGTATCAGTGTTTTAATTTCTGTATTGACACACGGTGATCGGCATTCTTGAATATACAGATAAAGAGATTAGATCATTTGACTGAATTCAGAAACCAGTTTCCATCAACTTAGTCTCCTTCCTGCCTGGTTCATTGGTCTCACTTCAACTAAGTATTATAGCAATGTAACCTGCTATTATGATGTAAGAATTAAAGAAAATGTAGGTCTACCACCCAATAACAGAAGGTAGAAGATGATTAAAATACTTTACAAAAACCAGTAGTACTCACCAGCTGAAAATCATTCTTCATCGGAGAGATCAGAAACAAGATCTTTCAATTTCAGAGGATGGGCCATTTAAATTTGTCCTTTATCTGATCAGGAAAAAAAAGGAGAACCTCAAAATATCTACAGTTTTTTGGGGAGCTGTTCATCTGATAAATGGTCTCACCTTCCCAGATTTCATCTAATCACCAAGCGTTTAAGCTTTGTGCAGGAAATGCATCTTATAACTTTTTCATCGGAAAAAATACTAAAACAAGGCTAAGAGGTTTCTGGGTTTTTTTCCAGTAAGAGGTAGATCATTTAGTAGGTGCCTTGTTTTAATGTTTTGAGAAATATAATCTGACTTTCATCAAGTTACTTGTCAAAAAATAATATTAGTTTAATGAATTTCTAGAAACATTTTAAAGTAATGGCATTCTGGATATTTAGCATACACATACATGTTTTAAATGATGCAGTTCAGAACTAGCATATGAATATGACTGACATTTGTATTTCACCTGTTATTCAAAGATACCCAAATCCTCAAAGAACTGTATATGCTTATATAGGTCAGGCTAGCTAGTTCTTGAGCAAAAGCATGCTATAGCAGCGTAGGCCAGAAGACTAACATTGCTGTAGTCTACTGAAACTACATTGGGAATTTAGGTAGACAGAATGCAATTATGCATTTGGAATATGGCCAGGACATATGGGTTAACACATGTACTCCTGTGAAATGACCCATGGGATATTTAATGACTGCAAGTTGTCAGAACTCAGTTTTACATTTCATGTGAAAGACAGCATCACTAGCAGAACAACAGTTCCTACCACCATGCTGGAGCACTGGTTCAGTATTGAGAGGGGTGGGGGTGGAATGGATGATAAGTAGCACCTATTGAACTATGACCAAAACTCCTACAACAGCTGGCTTTTCTTTGAAAGTATTTTATCAAAACACTGGCCAAGCCCAATAGCAATGATCAAATGAGGTCTGACAAGATCACAACCCAAATTGACTGCAAGTATCAATTCGAGTGCTGGAAATATTTCAATGTAAGATACTGTAAATGTAGGGGCTATTACCTTTCTAGGATTGCCATCTTTTAAGGAGCTCATCTAAATATGAGGGTCTGGCTCATTATAAATGGCATAAAATAAAGTGGCAATAACTTTTAGCAAGATAATCAAAGCATTGAAATTACACTTTACATGAACCTGTGCCGGTATGTTGAATAATACCAGAATTAGAAATTAAGGGGGATGCATCTTAACAATGGCTTATTCTGGGATCATGAGGAACCTGGTAAGGTTGATGCAGTGTAGATCTACTGTCTATTTATTCTGTCAGCCCATATCCTGCTTCAGTGGTGCAAAACACTTTTAGTATTTTAGTATAACAGTAGAGCATAATATCCTGATCTGAGAGGTTTATTACTGAAATTATATAAGCTATTTTACAATCTTAATTAGAGTGGGGTTGTTGAAAATATGCATTATAATAGGAAATTAGATACTGTTCCATCAAACATTTAGTCTTCTCTCAGAGTTTTCCTATGTATCTCAGCCTCTGAGGACTCATCTTTCAATGAGAGACCTACTGTAACCAGGATGAGTGGCTCTTGGATTTAGCCTTTCTAGGTGAAATCATCAATGGGGGAAGTCCCTTGCAGACTGGCGCACTAGCATAGCCTATGAGAGCAACGCTACTGGCTTGTTTTGGCCTTCTGATCAGAACATGTGTGTTCTTAACAGGATCACAGTATAAAGAGCACACCAGCTGTGAGTTAAAATAGCTTGTGCAGCTTCTTGAGCAAATTTATCTAATTATTCTGCTGTCAATTTTTCTACAGTTTCTTTTCTTGTAGAACATTAATGCCAGTCAACTTTTCATTGTGACTTTCTAATCTGTTGGTAAACTAAGGTTTGCTGTGTTTTCAGTTATGTAAAATTCAGTAATTACCTAAAGTTAATGTTGCAAGTGCAAACGTTTAAAATATATGCATGAAACTACCTGTCCTAGAAATTTTGATTTTATTGTCAATATCTTTCAGAAAAACTTATATTAAAGAATAAAGTAGAATGCTACTGTAGAATGATATGGTGAACATTGCTTGGTGCAGAAGCCATGACATTGGAGTGTGAACAGAAAAAAACCTTTTTAAAGGAAAGTTTTCAGGCTAATATGGTGTCTTTCCTGCCTTGTACATTTATTTCAGTTTCAATAAAAAAGAAAAAAATCCCTGTTTTATTTGAAAAAACTATAAAAGTATAATCATAACCTCTTGATGTAATTCTTGTGTTGTATCCAATCACATCCATGTGAGCGTTATTGTAACACAATTTTACTATCTGTCTGAAGCTGTAAAAGTAAATGTGAAGACTTTTAGTCTTTCAAAATTCTAAAACCAGAAATGAGCATGTAGGATAATGATTACCAAGGTTTCACAATACATACATTCTGAGAGCTTATTATTCAAAAATGATAAATACATTACCATTTCTTGTTTGGAAATAATTTGGAAGAAACAAAATTCCAATGATTCAGGTGTGAATGGTAGTCATGGTATATCTGCATCTGAAAATCTAAATATATAAATACCTGAAAACATAAGAATATATCTTATTTGATATAAGATCAAATCCCTCAGTCTAAATATAAATAAAGAATTTAACATTTCAAAAATATATGTAACTATAAAATATAATGTAAGGCTTTGGCACAGTAGTGCCAATGGAAAAAAGTTACAGTTTTGGTATGCTTCATTAACTGTTTGCATACAAGACAAAAGTGCTTTCTGATGAAGTGTAAAACCAACTTGGGACCAATTTTCCACAACATAAATTCAGCTTTTATTCTGTCTCTTGATATCTTTGGATTCAAACAGCCGGGCAGGTTTTATGTCTGCCTTTTATCAATAATTATTTTAATCCCCTTATTTTAGATTCTTCAAACAAATGAAACAAACTATTTATTTCATGCTGTGATGACTGGAATTAAATATTTATCAATTTTTAGAGTACCATGATAAGTAACAAACAGCTTTCCCAAATGTTTTAGGCTTGTATTTAAATACTCAATTCACTGAGGGTATGTCTACACTACAGTGTTATTTCGAAATATCTTATTTCAAAATAGTTATTTTAAAATAGCTTATTTAGAAATAATGCGTCTACACACAAAATGCATTTCGAAATAGCATTTTGCTATTTTGAAATAGCGTGTCCACAGTGAGTGGACTGTGAATCGCATTTAAGGTTGGCCGGAACCAATTCCAGCAGGGCACCAGTTCAGGACTTAGTGTGTGGGGCTGCTACCTGAGGTCTGTGCTTAAAGGGACCCCCCTACACAGCCAGTTCCCAGGTTTCCCTGCTTGCTTGTCTACCTCGATGAGGGACAGCAAAGCATTTTGTCTCTGCGTGCTCTGGTTGCCCTCACTCGGGATACCACAATATTCTGAAACATGGAGCCAGAGCTGCTCCGGGCACTCTGGTGCTTCTCTTGGACGCGTTGCTGTGAGCCTGGCTGCACTTTCTGCAGTCTGCCATCTGGGAGGTCCATCGGGGAGCTGTCAGTATCCAGGAGACTCTGCAGGAGAGCTTCCACCCTGAGGAGCACTAAGAGTCTCCCTGGTGTGCCCCACTGGGGGCTTGTGCCTCCTTCCTCCCTCACATTCTTCCACTTACCCCTTCCTAATCCCCCTTCCTGATGTCAAATAAAATACGTGTATTTTCATGAACACAAACCCTTTATTTAACAAAACTGGTGGGGAGGGAATGAAACTCTGGTGAGACTGGGGAAAGGAGGCAGGAGAGGGGAGAAGAGAGGGTGGGAGATGGGAGGGAGAAACCTGGGAGGAGGGAGCTGGAAGGGGCAAGAAGGGGGAGGGGAAGCTCAGGGCTCAGGGTTGGGGGTCTCACCAGACCAACTTGATTGCCATGCAAACCTGCTCCTGGGTTTGCATGTGGCCTTTGGTGGCCAGGCTGGCAGCTATCCTGCCATAAACGTTGGGAGCATCCCCCTCAAACCTGAATAAGGTCCATGATCTCCACCCTAGACCAAGAAGGCGCCTGCCTTCTCCGAGCCCTGGCAGGCTCCTGGGAGCTGGCAGAATGCTCCTGGGGAGTGGTGGAGGGCTGACTGCCAGTGGCTTGCTGGCTCATGTTTTGGGGCCACTGTGTCAGGGGCAGTGACTGCTGGCTCTGGGCTGGCAGGCTTGGAGCTGGCACAGGCACTGTGGCCAGAGTCTGCCCCTTTAAGGGCTCTGGGGAAGTGGGGAGGGAGAGAAATGTTCTTGGTTGAGGCTGGAGTGGCCACCAGGGCACCCTGGGAAGGCTGGAGGCCCCCTATTTCAAAATAAGTGTCTACACAGCACTTATTTTGAAATAGCTATTTCGAATTTGGCATCATTCATTGTAAAATGAGGTTTACCAAATTCAAAATAAGCACGCCGCTATTTTGATTTAATTATGAAATAGCGGTTGACTTGTGTAGATGCTGGGAAATAACTTTGCTATGTAGACATACCCTGAAATACTACATAACCATACCCATCAGCCTCTTTGTGGAGAGATTTTCCTCATGTCACATGCCTAGGGAAATTCTTTCTGTTGATATAAGTGATCTTTTAAAAATAAACTTAAAACTGATCTTTTTTATTATCTGTTCTAGAGCTCTGCTACATGTAAACAGAGAGCTTATGTATTTTAGCTTACTATGAAATGCCTTTGGATATTTCACACAAAGGGCAGTGTGTGTGTGTATATATATATATATATATATATATATATATATATATATATATATATATATATATAGGTAAATGAAACATGCAATGCAATGTTTGGATGGATTAATCAATACCCTCACTTCAGAGTTATTTTGGGGAGACTAAATGACACAGACTATTGATATTTTCCAAATCCAAAATGTCTTTGTGGAGACAAGAAGATCTTGCCCTACTCTCATAATAGGAAAATAGCATGGATAAATAGATAGGGCTTAGTTTGCATTCTCTTAGGGTGCATCTACACTATGGTACAAGCTCAAAATAAGCTACACAAATTGCATACTTTATTTCGAGCTTATTTCAAGATAGTCTATTTGGAAATTTGGTGCTGGCTACACAGCGCCAAATTTCAAAATAGATCACTATTCTGATAATTCCCTTAATCCTCATGGAACAAGGTTTACCAGGACATCGGAATAGCGCATCCGTTATTTTGATTACATTTTGAAATAAAAGGCGCACTATCAAAATGCAGAAAATGCTATTTCAGGATACTGGAAGTATCCCGAAACAGTACTGCATTGTAGACATAGCCTTACTGACAGCCCCTTTCCCCATCTATTTTAGGCCTGGTCCTCAAATTCATCTCCCTGTCTGTGAGTTTTCTGGGGACAAACTTATCTCTCTCCCCCATGTCAAGGATATCTAGAAGTACCATTTTCATATCATCCCCTATGGCCTAATTGTAACATATGAAATAGAGATGAGAACATGCACATCTCTGAACTTCACACACAAACTTCTGACAATGTGGAGCTATATTTGCAGAATAAAGACTTAAGCATATTTTGTGTTTAGGATGAACTTTCCGAGTTTTAAATACAGATGGAAGGGGCAGATTTGTAAATATCTCTCAGGTGTAGAATATAACAAAAATAGAAGATCTTGGGCATAACACTGTGCTTCAACTGCCTCTGTAATACAGGAGCAACAAGATGGGTATTTTCTCACTAAATTAAATATTGGCAAAGATATTTTATACTGTAGATGACTCATAATAATTAAGGACAATAGGAAGAGTTCAATTCCATCATTTACTGTGTATTATTTTAATTTTTAAGTCCTGCTTTTTTAACATTTGCTTATTCACACTAATTTCACAAAGTTTTTGTGTGCATGATAGCATTTTTCAGGTATCTAAAAGGGTGTCACAAGGAGGAGGGAGAAAACTAGTTCTTCCTGGCCTCTGAGGATAGAACAAGAAGCAATGGGCTTAAACTGCAGTAAGGGAGGTTTAGGTTGGACATTAGGAAAAAGTTCCTAACTGTCAGGGTGGTTAAACACTGAAATAAAATACCTAGGAAGGTTGTGGAATTTTCATCTCTGGAGATATTTAAGAGTACCTTAGATAAATGTCTATCGGTGATTGCCTAGACAGTACTGGGTCCTGCCATGAGGGCAGGGGACTGGACTCTATGACCTCTCGAGGTCCCTTCCAGTCCTGGTATTCTAAGATTGTATGATTGATGGGACACAATGAATTACTGATGGATTTCTTTTTACTGATTTTCTTAAACACACATTAAAGTTTGTTCCAGTGTATAAACAGACAGACATTGTATAAACTTAGAACTGGATAAGTTGATGGGTAAAAATAAAGAAGCAAAATTAAGCTAAATACCAGAATTAGAAGCAAGTTTGGTAACATTAACTGGTATTACATATCCCACCCTGCCAATGGTAACAATGTGGATTCACATGTTTATTATAGAATTGAAAAATCAATGGTGAATGCTGCGATTCTGGATCATATTGATTGACAATGTTTCTGTTTTTTACTTTTGTGTTAACAAGGTTTGCATATTTAAGCTATCCTGGTCAGATATTGTTTTCAAATGCTGTGTTCACTCCTTAGCTGTGTGTGCATTAAGCATAGGGACTGTTAGCACATCTGAAGTAACATCTGCTCTATCTTTTTGTTGTTGGGTTCATGGTATAATTAGCTCTATATTTCACCAAATACAATTTTGCTCCCATGGAGGATGGAGCAGCATGAAGAAAACATAAATAATTGCAGATTAGAGAAATAGAAAGCAAAGTGGGTATAGGTGGCTTTGATAAAAAAAAAAGGGTTAAGGAGAATAGAAGGTCAGCTCATTATAGGAAATACATTTATAATAACCCATGAATATACTACACTTTTTTGTATACTGAATAATATAAAATGTTTTTACTCTTACTAGTTTTATGAAAGGGAAAAACATATTAACCGTTAATTCTTTTACCTAAGCTATATATGTTTACTATGGATACATGGATGCAAAAATAGACACTTAGGATAGATGCTCAACAGATATGACTTTTGATTATCTTAAAATTTTCAGAGTATAGAGTACACTTTTATTGAGAAGGGTTAAGATGCTCTAAATATCTCAAAGGTTAAGGTTGCCCCCATAGTTTCTAAGTAAGCATTATTTTATCCAGAAAGATTCCAGTTACTTCTCATAAACATATACCCAAAAAGTCATTAACTTTCATAGCTGCTTGTGCTACAGTATTTTCCTACACAAAGAATAAAATTAGCATTAACTAGGTAGTAGAAAGAAATAATTTCACAAAGGTGTTCTAGTCATGTGCAAGCCAAAACAAAGACACAAAGTAATGCAATATTAGTAGTTGCAAAATCAAGTAATCCAAACTCAGGAAATTCTATACCTTGACGTTTCTTCCATGACAAAAGGCCAAAACAGCATTGCAAGAATGTTCACTTTGGAATTTAACAAATGTATGAATGCTTGCTTCTGCAACATTAATGTGCTAGTAGCATGCATCTATTTTCCCCGAATTTTCTAAAGAAAATAAGAAAAGAGCCTACTGACCTTGTAAATTCCTTGAAACACAGCTGTTTAGCTTGCACAGTTTACAAATTTTACAGACTTCACCAGCAGAAGAGCTTGTAAGTTCATTGCTACAGAGTTAATGGGCTTGTGGTGTCACAAAGGTGCTACAACTCTGGTAATAAACAGTTTGCTGCACTTACAAGCTCCATCACTCTTTTTTATTTTTGAAGCTTCTTCAGCTCAACATCTCTTCCTTCTTTAGCAGATGAGTTTGAAAGTTCCTATTATCAATTATCTGCAGAGTTAGTTACCTGCACATGTATGTCTTCCACATTTATTTTTAGGTGCACCCCATAGCAATATGAAATTTTCTGTGGTTCATTGAATAGCCTGCCCATTTTAGACCATACTTTAATAAACAATTAAAATGTCTAATTTATAAACCAACTAAAACATTTCAGAATGCATCCACTGCAGAGTTACTCCCCCATACACCCAGAGGCTGGGAAAAATAATAATAAGCCCATAATTTTAAACACTATTGAACTTTTAATTTTTTGTCTATTCCTAAACAGCTGAAGGGATTTTGTTGAAATTTTCACACAATGAAAAATATTCTGCTGTAAGCAGAACTGTCTGCCCAAAAGTTAAATGTTTCAGAAAGACATGTTCATGTGAAAAACAGAAGGTTAAAATGGAAATTGTTTTGCTATCTTAGCTATAGTTGTCTCAAGTGTCAGTATAATTGTGTAAGCAGCTTTGTTACAATTAACTATTTCTGATATCCTGACAATATTGTTCATTGTAATCTTCACTGTGTACCACAGAACCAATCAGAGTGCTGGCTCTAGTGGTACAGAAAATGTAATTTTCCTCCTCTTTTGCTTTCGGATGACAAACGATAAATCATTTGTTGAAGAGATAATAAAGCACCAACTGGGTGCTGGTTTAATTCATATCAGGGGAGATCTTCAGTAGTTTCCTAAAACAATGTAATTAGAGAAGGAGTTCTTTTATGGGGGAAAAACTAGAGAGATTATTTTTTGTATGTGTCTGCTGTTCTTACAGGTGCTAATCAAAGTAGGGTAAAAGAGGTTAAGGGCTGAAAAAAATTATATTCTAGTTCCATTTTACATCTGAGACATACAAGTCATAAATCAACTACAGCAATTACAAAACACATAAAGAAAAATCCCGAAAGCAACAAGAATTTAGACATAAATAACTTCATTGTACTATTGAAGGCTATAGTTGTTTAGAGGGAAAGGAAAATATAAAGAACCATAACAAATGAATGAAAAGAATGTCTGGAAGGGATGAGGAAATGTTTCTTTAGTAAAGGATATGTACTGAAAAAAATAGCATCTACTCCTGGCTTCCCAGATTGATTTTGCCTTTTACTACAAAACTTCAGATTTAAGGTAGACTTAGGTAGATTATTCACTAAGTTACTGACCAGTATAACTGAGGCACAGATGTGGATGTTTGCTGTTCTTGAGGATCATGGATGTCTATATTCCACTTGGTTGATACAATAAGATAGGGGTAAAACCACCACTTCTCCCTTCTTATTTGTGCTTTGAAGCTAACTGCCTGAGATTGCATTCACAGGCCTTTGTAGTTTTACTCTTGCATGTTCTAACCCACTGAGTCATAATTGGTCTTGGACAATGGGATGAAATATAAAAAGATTGGTGAGTGCCAGACTTCTAATCTCCCTATCCTATGATCATCTAAGCTTCTTCATGCTGGATCTTATGTTTCTGGCTACATTTGTGATTGACCAGGAGGAGTATATGTTTGTGAAATGTGGCAGGCAAGAGGATTTGCCTGGCAAGACTTACTCATATGCAGGAGACTACTCAGATAGATGGTTTTGAAGTAGGTAGGAATTATTTGCCAGTAGCAGATTATCAATGCCAGAAAATGTTATTTTCCTTAAGTGCATCCTGTGAGATTCATGAGTGTGACAATCATGCTTTCAAATAGGGAGTATTATACTGTTAATTGGAGATGTGGTAGTTTTGTAAAGGATCATCAATCTGAAACACTGGCCAGTTAATGGATGGAAGTTTATTGCTGTCCCTTAGCCCACTCCAAAACCCACCATTATATCTTTTCTGAGATGAGAAAATCAGCATTCTACAGATTTAGGCTTCAGGCCTGAAATTATTGCTCATTGTATTAACCCACTTTTGGGTCTTTCCGACAACCTTATGTTATTTTAAAAATCCTTCTTTCTAAACAAACTGTCACAATGCTAGTTTTCAGTATGATTTATGTTCTAAAGATGTTTCACTCTGTTATATTAGATTGTCATAACCTGTGGTAGGTACCAGGGTAGGACAACAAGAATGGGTAAGGCAGGGAAGTTCGCAGGACAGGGAGGAGATCAGTCCATGCAGGACAGTTACTTCCCATCCTGCAGATTTGGGTTGGCAGTGCGCCATGCCTACTCTGTCCTTCCATGCTCCACCCACTATAGGGCTACGTCTAGACTGCAAGCCTCTTTCAAAAGAGGATTTTTCGAAAGATACTTTCGAAAAAGCTTCTTTCAAAAAAGTACATCTAGAGTACAATCAGTACTTTCGAAAAATCTAGCTGCTTTTTCAAAAGAGAGCACCCAGGCAGTCTGGATGCTCTCTTTCGAAAAAGCACAGTTTGCATTACATAGCGCCTTTTTTCAAAAGAGCATTTTCGAAAAAAGGCGTTATTACTTGTGAAATGAGGAGTACCACCGTTGAAAGAAAAGCAACGTTCTTTCGATTTAATTTCAAAAGAACGCATCTGTAGTCTAGACGCAAGTGACTTTTTTTAAAAAAAGGCTACTTTTTTCAAAGAAACTCTGCAGTCTAGGCACAGCCTAGCTGAGCTAGCACAAAGGGAGAAAGAAGTTTCACAAGTGGTAGCATGACTTACTTTCCCCCAAAGTAAGTATGTCCCTGTTGTACTTCTTGGGTTCCATAACTGAATGCAGCTCTATGTGGTTCTTGGGAGGCCCACTCTTGAGCTCATTGTTATTACTTAGTAACTCAACTATAGCTACTGCTTAAACTAACTCATGTATGTTTCTTAGGACTAAATTGAGAACACACTCTCAGTTAATATGCCTTAGAGTTAGTAGGGCTAAGAAGTAGGGCTTTGATCTGAGAAAGTGGGTCTGGCCCACGAAAGCTCATCATCTAATAAACCATCTTGTTAGTCTTTAAAGTGCTACATTGTCCTGCATTTTGCTTCAGCTACCCCAGACTAACACGGCTACATTTCTAGGGCTAAGAAGTGATTATCTGTAGTATTGAGAAATTGCTTCCTTGACTCTTGCCCAATATGATTTGTAACGAGTTTATATGGGAGTTGTTGAGGCTAATTATTGATACTGACTTTTAGAGACAAATTAGGTACCTCTGATCTCGTTTAGTTTGGTACCCTCACAATTTTTCTGTAGCTAATTCTGATGAACTGGGATTCCATACACATTCTTCTTTATGTCTTTAGTCACTCAAAATTTTTCCTCGTTATATTCCATCGGCTCTTTTGTGTATAAGATTCTACCAGATCTATTCTTTCTGCATAGTTTATAGACAAGGATGAACCCCTTCAATTATGTTTCTGAACTACCTACTGTGTGAAACCTATATTGTACTGTCAACCAATCTATATTGTTATATTAGTAATGTAGAATTTTCACTTTAGCATGTTACTGTTTATAGCTTTATCTTTGATGATCTATTTACTTTTATTATCTGTTTTGTCTGGTTGTGTGTTATTTCTCCCGCAAAGCTTTCCAATTGGGTGTTCCTGCCATCTGGCTCTGTTTTAATTAAGGCGGATCCCATTTCTTAAGACTCAGTCTCCCTCAAAATATACTTTAATGTGTAGTAAATTTTAATCACTTTTCTTTATAAGCACAGCTTATCCACAAATTGAGATCCTATCGGCAAGTCACTGACTAGTTCTGTCTCTGACTCTATACATGTATATTCCCATCTCCTGGAGAAATCACTTTAGCCAAGTAAAGACTGACCAGCCTCCTCTACTCCTAGTGGAGAGTGGATGACACATAAAGGTGTTTTTTCCATCCATTCCATCTTGGTTCTTTTTTTTTTATCATGGCTTCTTTAACTGGAGGATTAGGGCAGGGAACTGTGGATTAGTTTTAATGCTGCTCTATACAATATATCTCTCTTTGCTTCTGTAATATCTTTGACCTCTAGATGATGTACTTAATATCTCATGGCCACGAGCTGTTTGCAACAGGTGCACATAAACCACTTGGCTACAAGACAAGTCAAAATACATTCTGCAATATATGTAAAAAACGGAATAACCCCCACCTGAGTAATTCTACCTTAATTGGTTATGTTGAGAATTTTAACTTGTGATTGGTCCTAAATTGACCTTGGCTTTGTCTTTGAGTTAGATGCTGAGGTTTTTATTTATTTATGTATTTAATTGTCTTTGTTTCAGCTCCCTAACAACTAATTGGGCAACTTGCCTCCCTCATTGTCAAACTCCCAGGGCTCATTTTGTCACTGTTCACTCTTGCTCCTTTTCTGAGGTCTCTCTCAGTTTGAGAATGGAGGGGAGTATATGCCCTCCAGTGTGAAATAAAGCCTCAACCATTTCAAGATGGCTGTTGGAGACAAAATATAGAAGTGTTTGGCAGATGGCTTCTAATTACTTGAGATATGCCAAAGTGCTGAAAGGAGATTTTGTGTCTCCATACCTCAGGGTAACTATACCTGACAACTTGCGAGTGGCATGTTTATTAACATACCCATGTCAACATTTATTTAATCTATAGTCCCTTTTTTTTCATGGGCTTTCTCTCAGATAATTGTCTGCAATATGAGTGATGCTTACTGGTGTATGGTCTTCCTGCAGTGATGAAAATAGAGCAATGAAAAAACCTCTACACTCTTTTAGTCAAATGTGGAAATGAAAAAAAAAGTGTATTCAAACTTGTTTTTACCAAAAGAGGGATGGAAGGCACCTCTTTAAATGTAGCCCCTTTGCATTTTCCTGATGTGAAAAATGATCTGAACTAAACACAGACATCTGGGTATATACACAGACATCTGGGTATATCAGCTATATTGTGATATGAGTTATGAGTTGTGAGATTTTGCCCTTTTTATTGCTTTTTACATATATTCTATTAGTATGCTATTCCTACCCATCCTGCCTAATAGCCATTGATGGACCTAACCTCCATGAATCTATCTAGCTCTTTTTTGAACCCTGTTAAAGTCCTAGACTTCACCACATCCTCTGGCAAGGAGTCCCTTTTGTTTGTTTTAAATCTGTGGCTATTAATTTCATTTGGTGACCCCTAGTTCTTGTATTGTGGGGATAAATAAATAACGTTTCCTTATTCACTTTTTCCACACCACTCATGATTTTATAGACCTCTATCATATCCTCCCATAGTCTCCTCTTTTCTAAGCTGAAAAGTCCAAGTCTTTTTAATCTCTCTTCATATGAGACCCATTCCAAACCATTAATAATTTTTGTTGACCTTTTCTGAACCTTTTCCAATGCCAATATATCTTTTCTGAGAGGAGGTGACCACATCTGTACACAGTATTCAAGATATGGGCATACCATGGTTTTATATAGAAGCAATAAGATATTTTATGTCTGATTCTGTATCCCATTTTTAATGACTCCTAACATTCTATTTACTTTTTTGACTGCCACTGCACACTGTGTGGATGTTTTCAGAGAACTTCCGCAATGACTCCAAGATCTCTCTCTTGAGTAGTTGTAGTTAAATTAGTTCCCATCATATTGTATGTATAATTCAGATTATATTTTCCAATATGTAATACTTTATATTTATCAACATTAAATTTCATTTGCCATTTTATTGCCCAATCCCTGAGTTTGGTGAGATCTTTTTGAAGCTTTTCGCAGTCTGCCTAGGTCTTAGCTATCTTGGTATCATCTGCAAATTTTACCACCTCACTGTTTACCCCTTTCTCTAGATCATTAATAAATAAGTAAAATAGGATTGGTCCCAGGACAGACCCTTGGGGACCCCACTAGTTACCTCTCTCCATTTGTAAAACTTCCAATTTAACATGAAGTTTGGAGTTGCATGAATCTGCATGAAGTTTTAGAGAAAGGGACAAATCATGCTCACCTTATTCATATGGTTAGGCCCTCAAGGTCAGTGGGACTAACTGTAGGCTAGATCTTCACCTTACAATTTGCTCAAAGCAGAGTGCAGCATGCATCTTCATGTGTTCCAGGAGCAGCAACGGAAGATTGGGACTGGAAACTATGCTGGGTGATGCTTTAAGGGTGTGTGTAGGGTTAGGTCAAGGCTCAGTGCAGTCCCTGTAATCTCTCACTGACCTCTGAAGGCAAAGAGGGACATAATGGCTGTGCAGAGCCTACTGCCCCTTGTGTACTGCAATTTGTGATTTGGTTAGTTCATTCAAGAGAGTAAAAGAATGTCTGAATGTAACACCAACAAGTGGAACCAAACCTGGAACTTCTGAAGCTTAATGCACGAGCCTCTACCTCATAAGCTAAACACCAACTGCTTCTCAGCTAAGGCTGAAGAGTAGACACATTCTTGATCTTTGTAAGTGGTCTCAGTGCCCTAGATGGGACTGTACACCACATCCAGTGGGTATGTGGGTTACATACTTTCCCTAGCTGAGGAATCACATCTTGAGCTTCAGAGACATCCCTGTTGAAAGTCCAGACAAGCCCCTGCTTCAAACGCCAACAGAAAGAACCTAACTAGGTATCTTAGGAGTTTTGGTGCATGAGCTTCTACCTCATGAGCTAAAAGACAGCTGGCTCTCAGCTAAGATTATAGAGAAGACTCATTCTTTCTGTAAGAATTGTCAGTGCCACCAGATGAGACAGTACACCATACCTGCAATATATGTAGGTTACATAATGTTCTTACACTCCCAATAGAAAGTTTATAGTTCTAGTGCTGATCTAACCATTTATAAGTAAGGAGAGCAGTATTTGGCACAAAAAGAGAAATAAAAAGTTGCATACATCATGTCTTTTTGTCTCAGCAATGTCAAGGTGACTTTCTTGCATTTATATGAATTTGTGTGAATAATATCTTATTTATTGTAAAATTCTAGTAAAATTAGAATTCTATTTGATATCCAGCAAAAAATACAGTGTTCTGTGCACAACACCAAGACAAAAGCAAATGGAGAGATTTCTTACTCTGAAACTTCCTTCCAAGATTTTTTTGACCTTCCTCAGATAATGAATTCTTCCTTTTGGTGACATTTTCTTCAATAATAACTCTTAAGCCATGGGTCTGTGTCTTTCTTTCCCCAGGTTAACTCCAAACATGTAAGCGATAGGAAGCCATTACTACCCAGAGCCACTAATTTAAATCACCCCATACTCTCCTGGTTAAGTTACATGCTCTTTGGAATGTTTTATCCAATTCATTCAGAGTTGAAACTGTTTTGGAATTTCCACATATCTCAGCTATATTGTGATATGAGTTATGTTGCAGACCAAGTTAGCGGTCTTGACTTCAACTATTTTGCTGTTTTACTTAAAAAGCATGTTAACAATATATATGCAGTGTGCAAGCTTTCCCATGTCACCAGAAACCCAGTATCCCTTCAACATTCAGGCTAGGAGAACATGTTCCTTGCATCAAGGATTCACAATAGTATGTTGACTCATCCTTCAGGTAGAGATTTCTCTGAGAGTGATAAACTTTTGTTTCTGTGGCTCCTAAAAGATATTTGTCATAGTTAATGTTATCAGTGATATTGTTAAAGACTTTATTGTATTCCATATAAATCAAAGAGCATGAAACCCCAATACTAAACAGTTTTGGAGTTCATTTGTCTTCCTATTATTAAACCATAAAACCTCCCTTTTTTGATAAAGTGTTATGTCCAATTTTGAATTTAAAAAGAACACAGATTTTCCTGTTATGACTGCACATTTCAACTTTTAGATAGAGACAAATGTTACAAATGACATTTGATGTAACTGAAAGCTGAAAACTGCAGTTAATTTTCCTTGAGGAACAACATATGATTATTATTGCTTAAACATGTTAGCTGAAACTTATTGTTGTATGGTTTTGCTTGCCTAACATATAAAGAGGTTTATAGACAGAGACTTGTTTTCCTTTTGTGGTCTGTCTTTCAAGCCTGTTAAGTGTTGCAATATGCTGGTCTTATTTGACAACTGTAACAGAAACAAACCATTCCCCGCTAATGGTTTCAAAGGCATCAGATCGTTTAGTTGTTCATACAATTATAAAATTTAACTGACAACATTTTATTTTGTTCAGAAAATCTCTCTTTGTATATGAAAGAATTATGGTGTCCCCCTTGTAGCTTTCTGATACTGGGCTGTGTACTCAGTGGATTCTGGGACTAAATAGTATAAGAATATTCTGATTTTATACACATTAAGAAAAATATATTTTCTTTTAAAAGTTAAAATCTTAAGACATTGCAAACAACAATGTAAGCACAATTAATTTCACTTCTAATGTAGAAAATTGAGGAATGATTTTTTTTATATTGCTATAATCACAGAAGTTCTATTTCAAATATGATAGTAATATTTCTATATTGCTATATCTTAAGTTTATAGATTACTGTGTAACAAGTATGTTTTGGATTGAATAATTGAAATGTGTGTTTAATTGAAGTGTGTGTTTTGGATTGGATAATTTTTTTGCAAAATTGTGTGGTTGCATGAAATCCTGGTAATGACCACACAGCTGGCCTAACTGTGCTTTTTCACTCACTAATATAAGTAACTCCAAACTTTCATAGTTGGTATGAACTGTGGTGAGATTTACTTCCCTGGAAAAGTGCCATGAACAAGGAAATCTGTACCAGCTAAGCCCCATTTAAGACTTTGTTTAAGGGCTTGTGGGCCGAGCATATAGCTCCCCATCACAAGATAACATTGAGAAAGTAATGGATGTAGTCAACTGCACCCTTTGACTTGGGTTCTTGTTCAATATATTGATGCAGTTCATGGAGTAGCTTGTTAGTCCTATACCATCCCCTTAACTTACAATCCCCATCCTAGTGTTCCTGCACACAAAGCTTGATCCAGCAGTATGTGAAGAGTACTCAGTGTGTATGCTGTATGGTTCCCTCCCATAGGTTCTACTGTTTCCTGGACTTCCTGTATCCTTAAGGAAGTGGAAGCACAGAACAGAAGGGGACAGATTTCTCCCCTGCTTCTAAACAGGCAACCAGCAGAGACACTTTAAATGACATTCCCTAAATACAATAGCTCATTAGCTTAATTCTGTAATAGACGTTGGTCTGGGAAAGAGAAGAGCCTCTTGAGCTGACAGCCTTCCACTTCCCCAAACAATGATGGAAAGGGAAACCCTCACAACTTCTAGGGATGGGAGATAGGAGCCACCACTGGCCACTCAGGGCACAATTGTTACCTGTGTTATGCACTCCTGTGCTATCCATAGTATGAGTTTCAGTGGGAGTTCAGGCAACCACTGCAAGATCACTACTTTCCTTCCTACCTGAAGAAGAGGCAGCATACAGTTGGACTGGGGAAGGGAGTAGGAGTCCTCCTGATTACGTGTGCAGCAATTCAGCCATCACATTCAAATTGGCATAACAGAAGAGGCAATCTGTGCCAGCTATGGGGCAGGTGCAGATTAGGTCCTCCTCAAATTAAAAGGCAAACTAGGGACTATATTGTGATTGTCTGCAGCCCCAGATATGCTACTGTGCTATGCAGTTATGTGCTGCCTCTTATCCAGGTTTAAGGTAAATCCACAATCTAAACCTATTACTAAGGTAACTCAGATACATTGATGATGACCACGGTATGAATATAAAATACATAGATTAGGCATTAGATGGACAAGACTCACAGCTATTGTTTATAATCAGGTTATAGTGTGGGGCATGGGGAGTCTTGTGACCTATTGCTCCCTCACCTGAGCAGACTGGATTAATATATTATGACAATAGATGCAACCAGAGCAGCCATTTCATTTACATGAACTATACAATCCATTCTTCTAGCAGATCTGCAAGTTCCTCCATGGATTTGGGAGCTAAGACATAGCAGAGTGTGCTTTTTCCTAGCTAGATCACATTATATTTCAACCAGCACACCAGACTGTATAGATCTAAAAGATGGAGACAATTTTAGTTTGTTTTAATATTAATGTACACATCAAAATCAAAAAATGAACCCACAGCAGTGTTTCTCAGAGCCTGAATCAAATGACTCAGGCATGTGGGGCTTGTGCTCCGGGGCTAAAATAGCAGTTTAGACATTCCCACACAGGTTGGACCTTGGGCTCTGAGACCTACCCCAACAGTGCTATTTTTAGTCCTATAGCATGAGCTCAAGTCAGCTGACTTTTAATTGTAAGTGTGTATGTGTAATGCTCCCACAGTAAACATAAGGGCTGGGTCTACATTGGCATCCCTTTCCGGAAAAGGGATGCTAATGTAGACTTTGGAATAGGCAAATCCGCGGGGGATTTAAATATCCCCCGCGGCATTTGCATTAACATGGCTGCCGCTTTTTTCCGGCTTGGGGAAAAGCCGGAGAAAAGCGCCAGTCTAGACGTTATTCTCCGGAAAATAAGGCTTTATTTTCCGGAGAATAACGTCTAGATTGGCGCTTTTCTCCGGCTTTTCCCCAAGCCGGAAAAAAGCGGCAGCCATGTTAATGCAAATGCCGCGGGGGATATTTAAATCCCCCGCGGATTTGCCTATTCCAAAGTCTACATTAGCATCCCTTTTCCGAAAAGGGGTGCCAATGTAGACACAGCCAAGGTATATATGACTAGGAAACCTTTTTGTGTGATTTGTTGCTCCAGCTTTATACTGTTTACATTGACCATCAGAATATATTTTTCCTTTTCCTTTTTTATTTCCAAACTCGTAGTGATATTTGAAGGTAGCCTGAATATCTTTATATTACAACATAAAGTCAGGACTATCTGTTAGTCTTGAGATTTTTTGCATGTAAGCCTCTTAAGCAGGGACTGTTCCTTCTCTTGTGTTTGTACAATGTCTGTGGGAATTATCAAAAACAAATAGTAATGTATTATCAGGTGGTTTGTATATCATGAAGCAGGCATACATTTTCTTGTTTTTAATATTAACTGAAAGGTAGAAATAACTAGCCGGATTATATTTAAGCAGTTTCCGCAAATAATCCTGAAGTTGCATATGTGCTTGTGCAGATCTCTGTTGGTAGTATAGTCTCTGATCATGAAGAGTAACTGGCAGGATCTCTCTCTCTCTCTTTCTGTGTGTGTGTGATCCAATACTTGAATAGTAAATAGGTAAATGACTTCATTTGTGGAATAACAAATGTATCCATATTTTACCTTAGTTTTAATAAAAATAAATATCCAAAACATGCAATTTATGTTTCAATGAACAAAATTATCATGTAATCCTTGTAATTAATGTTTCTCATCCATTTCTTTATTAGGTATGTTTACAACCAAAAGGTTAGTTTAAAATTTTCAAAATATATTCTCTGCAAATACTAAATCTAAGACTTAGAAAAACATTATCAATATTTTCTAAATAATATTGGTTCTTTTTCCTGAAGCTGTTATAAGGATACTTAATGCACAGCCTAAAATTAGAGTTGACAATTGCAAATACAAACCAACCAACATAGTAATAAAATCAATACTTAACATTTCCCTTGGGGCCACTATTTACTGTTTGCAGTGCCGTTTCCTTAATGGAATGGCAGCTATGTTTGCAGAAACATTGTAACTACCATTTTTATGTTTTAACTAAAAGCGGCTTTTCTTCAGTAGTATGATAAAAAAAATCTTGAGTTACTGTCAAAAAATTCCTATAAACATTTTGTAGCTAATTTTAACACAGGCTATAAAGAAACATCTTTTTAGAATAAACAACCTAATTTCTGTGGATTAAATATTTGTTCTTATGATGTCAATAAGTTCTTTCCAGTTTCATTATGACAGACATTTGCCTTCATATTTAAACATCTTAGTAATAAACCTTTAATTTCATCTGTATATTTCTGATAATTACTTAAGCTTATGTCATCTTGAAGATGAGGTCTGAAATGTACTATAAAGAAACCTTGCTATTTATTTGATCTAGCAAATGAAAAATCATAGATGAAACTATGATCTTCAAGATGAGTCATCACAGCTGTTGTATATATCTGATTCAAGTCTTTGACTCAATGCTTCTTCCACTGAAGTGTTTTCCATTAACTTGATTAAGAATGGAGATTTGTATTCAGATATAAATGGATGGTGACTATCATTTTAAAAATTCTTTTGTTATGTTACAAAAAAAATCTGATCTATTGGACATTGTTTTGTGCACATAGTGCACTCTGTGTCTGTGTATTCACACAGTGAGTGTGGTATCTACATAATGATATCTGTCAGAAAGGCAAGATAAACTTGTACTTCCACTAGTATTCCTTTCTGTATCCATTATGCTGTGTAAAACTTTTCCTCTGAGACATTTCATTATACTTAATAGGGTAGTGACAGAAACCACTGAATGTACACAAATGTTACTATAAACACACACTTTTGTATTAATGCTAGAGATAGTTGGACAACTGAACTTCCATCCTGTGGGACATGATGACATTTTGTGGGGAACTTTTTTGTTTGAAATCAGGAGAAAAAGATGACATTGCTAAATATTTTACGGACTGGAAAATCTGAAATATTTACTGTAGAAAGCATCCAAATGACCTTATCAAAATAAAGCATTCTGATAATGTTAAAATTTGTATTTTGATAATATTAAAAAAACACAGAAATTAAATGTGTTAGACAAATACAAAATATTAAATATAGTATGTTGCTATTAAATGGAAAAATACAAACAAAATATTTCAAATAGTTTCATTGCTGTTCCTGGAATACATTTTGGTTTTCACATAATAACATTTTCTAATGAAACATTTCCATCTAATTTTTTTCAACCAGCTCAGGTTCATTCTATAGATATACACATTGGTGAAACTAGTAGCAATACTTACAGCATCCTTAATTCTTTGTCGGCTGTAATTATTTGCCACACTTTTATTAATTGAGTTGTAATGTCCATGCTTCTTTTCTGCCTTACACTCACATATTTTTTAAAGTTTCAGCCAAAAATGGTACATCTATTTAAAACAAAACTAATTTTGGGGGATGGAGGAATGGATAGTTTTGTCAATTCAAAAGATGTTTGCTAACCATTTGTAAAAAGTTTAGTGCCTCAAAGCTTTGAAGGAGGAAATTGATATTTGGCTTGAAGAGGATCCTGAAGTAAGACGGATGCTTTTTGCCAACCCCATTGAAAAATCCATACAAATTTGACGGAAAAATAAGCCTCATAAAATTGTATTTACACATGCTCTTTAGATCTTGTTAAAAAACTCACTGTTGAAATCTCCATTCTATTTGTATTAAGCATGCTCCAGTCCAACATGTTCTAGAGCTCCTTCATATCTACTATAATATGCTGCCTGTCCCCACTGACCTTTTAGACTACATGTAGGAAGGAGTACTTGGTTGTCAGCAATGAGTTCTAGTCTTAGTTCCACTGAAAAACTGTGTGCCCTTCCTCTGGTTGACTAAGGCCCCCTCTCCCTATTTTAGGAGGAAATCAAATGTAATTCCCTGTATTTTACAGATGTTGTAAATGAAAAATTTTGCAAAGTCACTTTTAGCAAATTTGGGACTAGAGGTCAGGTGCCAGATTCTGTTCCATACCTTGCAGTATAAAAGATACAGCCGGCATAGGGTGAACAGGTATCAGGTTTTCAACTGGAATATCTGACTGAAAAGGGACTCTGTGTCTCTGGTTAGCACTGCCAACTAGGACAATAAAAATCCTGTCAGGTTGCTGTTCAGATAATGCAGGCTATCTCAACCTATCCTGGCATCACGCTGCTCCCTAGAAGTGGCCAGCAGGTTCAACTCTGGGAGCATGGGCTCTGAATGCTGCCCAGCCCTGAGCATGCTTGTTGACTGGTTCCTGGCCAATGAGAGTTTGTGGGGGGGCAGTGCCTATGAGATGGAGCAGTGCCTGACCGCCCCGCCACAACCTAGGCACGTGACCTACTGGCAATTTTCAGGACTCAGCAAAGAGTAAGGACAGGCAGGGAGCTTGTCTTAGCTGTGCTGTGCTGCTGATAGGGACCCGACTGAGCCAAATCCCCACTTAAGGTTTCCAACTTTCTAATTGCACAAAACTGAACACCCTAGCCCCACCCTTTCCTCAAGGCGATGCCATTCACCTGCCTCTTTCCAGGGGCCCTGCCTCCAATCACTGAATTACCCCTCCCTTGGTAGATCACTCTCCCCCAACCACACTAACTTTCACTGGGCTGGGGAAGGGGATTGGGTGTGGAAGGGGATGAGGGCTCCAAACTGGGGTGCAGACTCTGGTGTGGGTCCAGAAATGAGAGACTCATGATGTAGGAAAGGGCTATAGGTGGGAACAGGAAGTTGAGGTGTGGGAGAGGGTGAGTGGTTTGGCTGTGGGTGTGGGCTCCGGGGTGGAGGTGGAGATGAGGGAATTGGGATGCAGAAGGATGCTGTGGTTGTAGGGCTGAAGCAGGGGGTTGAGGTTTGAGTGTGGGCTTACTTCAGTTGGCTTCTGATCAGTGGCTTTGTAAGGCTAAGATAGGCTCCCCACCTGTTTTGGTCCAGTGCGTAGGTTGGAGGGAGTCTCCATGTGCAGTTCTTGCTCACAGGCAGCACCCTCTCCCAGCTCAAATTGGCTGAACACAGGCTGAAGGGGGAAACCTAGGAGCCACATCTGTTAACCATTTCCAGAGTGCAGTGTGGTGCCAGGACAGGTAGGTATTAGCCTCTGCCTCACTAGTGATTGGACTTTTAACAGCCGGTCAGCAGTACTGACTGTAGCTGCCAGGGTTCTTTTTCGCCCAGGCATTGCAGTTGAAAACCAGACTCTGGTCACCCTACCCATGTCCTCGCTCAGCCCTGCAATCCCCAAATCTAGAAATTTCTCCTGAACAGCAAATCTCTTACCCCTGACCCAGGCTTTCACACCCCTGCTCTCCAATCTCTCGCCCCACCCCTGAGCTCTCACTCACCCCGCCACATCCCAATCCACAGACTCAACCTGCAACTGCCTCTCACACACTAAATTCCTCAGCTTCATGCCCCAGCCTGAAGCCCCCTCTTATACCCCAAATCCCTCGTTGCCAGCCCCACCACACCCCCAGGAAACCACTCACCCTCTCCTGTACTCCAACTCTCTGCCCCCACCCAGAATCCCCTCCTGTACCCTGAACCGCTCATTTTGGCCCCATCCCAGAGCCTGCACCCCCCTGTTGTAGCTCTCACCAATTTTCACATCTCAAGCTCCTTCCCTAGCCCAATGAAAATGAATGAGGTCGGGGGAGAGCGAGCCACAGAGAGAGGGCAAATGTAGTGAACAGGGAGCAGGACCTCAGGGAAGGATTGGGGAAAGGGGTATGGTCTCAGGGAAGAAGGGGTATTCAATCCTGTATGATTAGAAAGCTGGCCTCTCTAAGGGTATGTCTACACTACCACTCTAGTTCGAAAGAGGTGTACAGATAGTTTGGAATAGGAAGCCTAGTCCGAACTATCTAGTTTGTGCCGCGTATAGCCATGGGCACGGAGTCCGCACTAGCGGACATTTAAAAATGGCGTCGCCCGGCAACATGCAAATGAAGCCCGGGAAATTCAAATCCCGGGCTTCATTTGCAAGTTCGTATGACTACATTAACCACCCTAGTTCGAACTAGGGTGGTAGTGTAGACATACCCTAAGGGTGTGTCTACACAGAACCTTAGCTCAAAATAAGCTACACAATATGTGCTATACAAATTGCATAGCTTACTTCAATGCCATTTTGAAATAGCTTATTTTGTAATTTGGTGCTGTCTATGCAGCACCAAATTTCAAAATAACTCGCTATTCCAAAATTCCCCTTAACCCTTGTGGAACAAAGGTTCCTGGGATGTTGGAATAATCCACCTGTTATTTTTTAAATATATTTCGAAATAATGGGCTGCTTCAATAGACATAGAATAGCTATTTTGGGATATTTCTGGTATCCTGGAATAGCTCCACAGTGTAGATGTACTTGAAGATGACAAAAATGAGAAAGGTGGCTTTCAACTTCCTTTCTGCCTCACAGATGTTGAGCTGTTCTGGAATAATTTAGAGCAGCCTCAAGGGATACTCTGATTTATAGCGACCTTACTAGGCTGCCTTGGATATGCTTCTGCAAGAATGGCTCTGGTTATTTTTCCTTTTGCCCTCTATATAGCGCTTGGATAATACAACAGTATTGCCATGGTTTCTTTTAGGAGAAATTCACCTAAAGCTGCTCAGAGGTCTTATGGCCTCTCTATTCTGCTCCAGTGGCTTAGAAGGGCCACGGCAGTAGCTAGAGTTTGATTTTGTGCTTTAATATGGTTGACTCATGTCTTCTATTTATGCTACGTCTAGACTGGAAAGATAAGTCAGAAAAAGATACGCAAATTGTGGTTCATAATTTATGTAACTTCTTCCGCTTTTCTGTCGAAAGAGGCTTTTCTGAAATTTGGTGCGTCTTCCTGGTGCTGAATTTTGGAAAAACCTGCTCTTTTGACACATCCCTTCTTCCTTGTAGAATGAGGTTTACAGGATGGCAAAAGAGCACACCCTCTTTTTCAAAAATCTTTTTGATAAAGCACATGCATTCCTTCCAGAGGTATCCTGGAAAATAACTGCTTATTTTTTGGAGGAGTACAGGATCTTTCGAAAAAGGGTTGGGTTTTTTTTTGAAAAAATCGTGTCTAGATGGTGGTTTAACCCTTTTCAAAAGAACGCGCAGCCGCCATTATGCAAATGAAGCGTGGGAAATTCAAATCCCGGTTTCATTTGCAATTTCGATCCGTCTAATTTACATCCCTCTTTTGAAAAAGGGATTTAGCCTAGACACGCCCCAACTGACAATGTGTGTATTGCATCTCACATTGGTGGCTGATCAACATAGAGGATAACAGCCTACTATTGCTATGTTCTGTTGTGGTTTCACCATTTGAGTGAATTTTAGGAGAGAGTCTCTCTATTCCTTGATCTGCTATGTATTTTCAATGAGATGTTGGGCGTGTCTATAGGAATGTATACACACAAGAGAACAAAGTTACAATTTTACAAGCAACTGTAATTGGACATTTCCTTTTTTTTTTTTTTTTGGTATGCTTGAATTTGCAATCTTAATCTTGTTTTTTTTTAATTTAGGTATTTTATATAATCTACCATCTGTCCCATTCCAATCCCCAAGCAAAAAAACTGTTGATTTTACTTTTTTTGTGGTTAAGTCTAACTCTCAAGCAAATTAGATGCAAAATTCCTGCCCATTTATATGGGAGCTGGATCAAATCCATCATCAGAAAAACTGGCATTGACTTTTAAATTTGACCTAATATAATTTAAAACCATATAGTTATATAATTAGTTTATAGAAATACAATGACTTAGAAGCATCAACAGTGTTTGTTTTCATTAGTATTTGGTCAAAGTAATTATGTGAACAGATCCTAGACCCATTCAGGGAAATATATTTTGAAACAGGATATTGAAAATAAAGTCCATAGGACAACAAAAGTCACTTTCCCTGATGATGTCAGCATTTGTGTGCTATGATAAAGCAGAGCTCTTTTCATGATAAAGATAAATTTATATCCAAATCTTTAATAACAAACAAAACTGTTGTTAGCTTTTCACATGACAGTCAAAGAGCCTCTTTGTAACTTGTCTTGAAGACTTGATTGTTAGGAATGAAAGTTATGTTCTGTACAAAAATTAATCACTCAAGTTATTACATATGGTGTACTCTGTATTCCAGAGTCAAGTCTTTATACTAAAAGCTTTGAACAGTTCCTCCGGTACCTACCAAATGCTGTAATTGATACAGAATCATTGCTATACAACAGCTGCAATAACAAGGTGCTGCTGCTGTTACTTTAATCTACCTTTCTTTCTGCCAGTTTATTATGTTTTGAATTTATTCTTTTGTAGATCTGTGTGCTATCTTTCTTATGGAAATTAATCTTTTTAGAAGATTTGTATTCTCATTTTCAAACACTAATACATTCATTCAAGTATCCCATTATTCAGAACCAGCTGGCTTTTTATCTAGTGATATTTACTTCAAAAAGCCAAGTTAAATGGTATCATAGATTAATTCTCAGGGCACAGGAAAGCTTTTTTAGAGAAAAAGAGATTTGGTAATTACTAAGAATATTACAATAAAATCACAGGACATGTCAAAAATGTGTTATATAATCTATCATAATAGGAAACTTCAAAAAAAAAAGTTAATGCAGTGAATCAAATATGGTATGTGGTATCAGTATATGATTCTTTTCAATCCAATGTTGTATAATGATGCTAAGATTTTTAGTTATGTATTTTCTTCTTCGCAGTGAGCACAGAAACTTTAAAAAGGGCATTATCCACTACCATTTCTTACATAAATCAAACTGGAAATAAGACACATTTTACAATTCAATTTAAGATCCCACTGAGACAATAATGTTGCAAGCTGTGCATTTTGCAAAGTAATATAGTAATGTCTAGTTTGCATTTTTGAAAAACCAAATTAATCACACTTTATTGAATATGTTGAAGCAAACCTAAAATTCATCTATTATTAAAAAAAGACTTGTGCAACAAACACAAACTATATTTTATACATAAAGGACAAACTCATTTATTCATTAGGATAAAACACTTGGAGTTTGCATTTTGTAACTATAAAAGATATTACATTTGCTATCTGTACTCCTTTTTGAATTTTTAAAGCATTCTGTTCAGAACAAGCTGCTTAAAAAATGTTCAAATACTTTAACATGGTGTCAGATTTGAAGGTTGCTTGGGGAATCTCTGTGGAAATCAAGAGAGAACTGAATTTTTTAAACTTTGTATCATCTAAAAGATTAAAGTTAATAATAAACCATTCCCCAAATAAATCTATTGTACAAATTAGAAAATGTTGCCTATAGTCTATTAATACAGGAGTAATAAAATAGGTTCATAATAATCTGCACTCCATTTTGGGTCAGTAAGTCTTTTTTGAGACAGGGCTGAGTGTCTTAGGACTAAGCATTAAGTAAATATATATAACAGATCCCTGAGTGTGAAATCTTGGCCTTGCTGAAGTCAGTAGTAAGATTTCAATTAACTTCAGTGAAGTCAGGATTTCAACCTTAAGCTTTTAAAAAGGGATCAGTATTTTGAGAATGAATTATGAATCCTGTAGGTGTGTTGTGACAGTAGGGCCTCCAAATTTACCAAAATGGTGAGATCACCTGTAAAAAGTATGTGAATGTTCATAAAATGACAGAATAACTTTAATAAAAAGGGATGGGAAATGGTACAAAAGGGAAGCAGAATAACTAAGTAGCTCTAGGTAAAAAGGCAAGTAGATATAATTGAAAGACAGAGTTGAAATTCTACTTATTAAAAACGGGCAGGAGAGCTAACAGCCTCACCAAGCCCCTGGACAAGGTAGAGGGACACCCAGCTCTAAACCCCTGGGAAATTGGGTGGAAGGGGTGGTGCACAGGCACAGTTAACCCTCAGCTCTGTCAGGACTGTGGTGCTTAACCCCTTAGCCCTTAGTTCCATGCTGTGATCTGGTGGAAATTTAAAGGGCCCTGGGCTACAGGAGCTGCTGCAGTTTCCCCTTTTGCTCTCTCCCCCCTGCCCCATGTTGATGGGCATGAAAATAAGAGATGTGGAGCCAGACGTTCATGAGCCAAAACCAATATGTCAGATATTAGGCTTAATTGGTGAACAAAACCATGAGGGTCTGAGCCGTTTCTCTCATACAACAGGGCTAAAAGCCTCACCGGACCCCTAGGCTGCAGGGGGTGGGGAGACCTTGCTCCACATCCCTAGAGGGGGGGCAGGGCCTCAGGCAGAAGGAATGGAGCTGGGGGCTGTTGGCCTTCAGGAACACTCAGAACATGGCATGCTCCTCTCCCCCCAGCCCTCTGTGTTGCCTGGATTATGCCACATAGTGCTCCGGCAGCAATTTAAAGGGCTGGGGTTCTGGCCACTGCTGCTGCTGAAATAGTGGTGGTGGCAGCTGGGAGCTCCAGGCCCTTTTGTATTGATGGTCCCTGAGGCAATTGACCCCATTTACCCCCAGTCCACGGGTCTGCCCCTATCACTCCTTTTCTGCATCCTTAAAGAGGCTTGTGTGAGGTGGAACATTCTTCAGTACATAACTAGGAAGTTCATTTGGGAAAAAAGCAAGGGATCCCTTTTCATTAGGTACAAGTACATAATTCAGAATTGAAAAACTGTTCCAAAATTATCTGAAAAAATCAGACACAACAGTTATATTTCTTTTTTTCTGCAGCAACACAGAAAGTCATAGCAGTTTACAAATACTGTAGTTCAAGGTCCATGCCATAAGGAACGTACAATCTAAAATTAACATTGCTGCTGTTCTTTACTTAAACAGTGTGCATTATAAAATTTCACTGACCTTGGCAGCATTACAGTCACATTTTATTTTATATAGGAATGAACAATTGTTAGCAAATTTGCCAGCATATTAGTCATAAACTGGCTTTCCCATAATATTGTACACGCAAATCTATTTCTGCCTTTATTTTCCTCTCTGAATGTGTTTATGAACTGTGGTTTGTACAAAAAATATTATCTGTGCTTTGCACACAAGGTCTTGGGATAATCTTAAGTTCTTTGCCTAAAGGAGAGCAAAGTTTGCTTCCTCTGTGTACTCTGTAAGGGGAAGTGAGGAAGTGGAGCCATGGTGGTTAAGGCATGGTGAGAATCAAGCTCTACCATCCCTAGGAAATGCTAAGCAAGGGCTGTTACTTCTGCACTGCTCTTGTTGTAGACCGGTGGCTAAATGCCTAATTGTCATAACTTCAGCAGTTCCTTTTGCAAGTTTGAAAAGACTCATTTACGGCTATATTTGAAAAAGAGACTGATGTGGAAAACATACTAGGCCATGGTTCTGAAGTTAGCACTGAGCATACAGTCAGATTTATTTGTCCTGTGAGCCTATTAAATTTCATAAGCAAACCCAGGTCGATATTTATATGGCAGACCTGTATGCTGAGTGAAGTGATGTTGGTTGGCATTAGTTTATTTAGGATCCTTTTTTTGATGAATAGCTACTAAATTAACGGAAAAAAAGTAATCTACTGGAGCAGAAGAGGCCAGAGGACAAAATTGCTGACCTTAAAAGATAAGATAAGATAAGAGAGTCTGTCTTAACCTGTGGAGGAGAAAAAAGCCAGTGTAGGAGCTTCTCTGGGCATGAGAATCTAGAGCACAGTATCCCTACCTAGAAGATTAGGAGACTTCTTAATTCCATCTGCTGCCTTGAGGCTCTGTGGGGTTCGTCTAATAAGATTGTTTGTCTTCAAGTGTACTATTGGTGAGAACTGGTAGCATAGACTATATTGTTGAGTTCACTGAGGACAGGTGCCTTCAGAAATAAAAATGAGGGGATGTTTTATTTGGAAGAAAAAGCCAACTGTATTCAGAAAATATTTTTTTTAAAGTGAAATCAAAGAAACTGACAGACTGTGAACTAAACTCAGATGCTAAATCACTGTACTATTATGTTCTATTTCAACTGCCTTGGGGTGGAGATTTCATTTGTATCTGTAAAGTATCTAACTACTTAACTAATAGTACCTTATTATGGAATTGGGACTCATTTTGTTATTGGAGGTACCATTTTTCAGAAGTAAGTTAAAACTGAGGTCCTGACCCAGTCACTTAAATCATTAAATGTCTGATCTTTTACTCACTGATGTCAATGAAAAGACAGGTTGATTCTTCTGGATTATGGATTAGGTTGTAAATCTCACAACACTTTTTATAAGAAAAGCAGCTTTAATCCCAGTTTTTCACCAGAATTCTGATACAAAACATTAGAGTTTTCTCTCGGTACATTGCCATGCATTTTAAATTCAAAATAGTATACAGTTCAGTTCAAGCCAATACTTTCTTTTGCCACACAACAAAGTGTTGCAAGGTGTAAAAAGAAGACAGGTGTGCTCTAAACAGCTGTGTAATACTCTGCTGAACTATTGTGTTCATTGAATTCCAGTGGAATGTGAAGTGGTCCATAGATCCCTTTCTTACTTCAAAGATGTTAGTTTTTATCAAGTGCTTTTGGGACTATTGGATGAAAAGTACTAGATATTTATGTAAGTGTTATTACTAATATATTAGAAGTTGATTTGGGGCAGAAAAGATTAAATAGAAACAGTAATAAGAAGCACAAATAAGTAATTGGAAACATATCTGTACTGAATCTCAGTGTGAAAATGGTGATGTTGATATTTACAGAAGCACAAACTGCAAAAAGCATAGTCTCATACACATGTCTTTATATATTACTAAGTTACATTGCTCAGTGTGCATGGAATAAACTCGTATGAGTGAGAGAGGCTACAGTTTTTTGCATCCCTGAAATATGAAATCTCAGTTCAGAAAACAAGACATCATGTAAGCACAATAATACTAGTTGCAGCCATCCAGATGCAATAGTTGAAGAGTCAACGAACCTTGATTTAGGTTTTCTTTTCTCCTTCATATTATTAAATACCAATCATCTTTCATGAGGAGGGGTATGTCTACACTACCCTCCTAGTTCGAACTAGGAGGGTAATGTAGGCATACCGCACTTGCTAATGAAGCCCGGGATTTGAATTTCCCGGGCTTCATTAGCATAAGCGGGGAGCCGCCATTTTTAAATCCACGCTGCTTCGAACCCCGTGTAGCGTGAAACGAGGAGTACCGGTAGTTCGGAATAGGCACCCTAGTCCGAACTACCTAGTTCGAGCCCCGTGTAGCCGCGCTACACGGGGTTCGAAGCAGCGGGGATTTAAAAATGGCGGCTCCCCGCTTATGCTAATGAAGCCCGGGAAATTCAAATCCCGGGCTTCATTAGCAAGTGCGGTATGCCTACATTACCCTCCTAGTTCGAACTAGCGGGGTAGTGTAGACATACCCGAGATTATTTGAATAGAGGGATGTAATGCAAAGAGAAGTCAACAGAAACATGTCATTATGGACACATAATTAATATGTTGTCATCCTCTAATACTTTAGCTTTGTAAGTGTATTATTCATGTATATAAAAGGTGAGACATAGTTACTGCTTCCATGTATATTACAACTTAGCTACAGTATTTATACTATTGTTGATATCATGGCTATGACTTAAGGTGCGTCTACACTGCACCCTTAGTCCAAAATAAGATACACAATTTGTGCTATGCAAATAGCATATCTTATTTTGATTCTATTTTGAAATAGACCATTTTGAAATTTTGGGCATCTACAGAGTGCCAAATTTTGAAATACTAATTCGAGACATTCCTTATCCCTCAAGGAACAAGGTTTCCAGGGATGATGAAATAGTGTGTCCGCTATATTTCAAAATAGAGGATGCATTCAAAAGACGCAGGATAGCTATTTCGGGATACCAATGGTATCTTAACCCTTTGGTATCTCGAAATAGCCTTTCAGTGTAGACATACCCTTAGAAACAGCAAAGGAATTCTTGATGAATGATTCCATTTAACTGATATAACATTTGTGAGCTCGGGGTTACTGGCATATATTGAATATATTTAAAATAATCTTATTAGTAAGCCAGTGGATGGCAGTTTGTTCTATGAATATTACACACAAATAAAAATCTATGTTAAAATAATGTTAAGGTTGTACATTCAAGCATCCAGGATTTAGAAAATGGCAGAAATGTTTTCCAATTAAAACTTAAATTAAAACCTTTGTGCACCTATGCTTTATTCTTATTTTCAGAGTACCATGCTATTTTTGTCCACAAGTCATCCTAATTTAGTGCACCGTATAGGTGTTGCCCAGTGATGGGTAGTTATTTGGTATTTCTTTCTATTCTTCTCACTCAGGGTGCGTCTACACTGCATCGTTATTCCAGAATAACAGTTGTTATTCCGGAAAAAGCAATTCTAGTGTCCACACAGCAATTGCGTTATGTCAAAGAAAATCAAAATAATGGAGGGATTTTTCCGACATTGGTAAACCTCATTTCTTGAGGAATAAAGCCTCTTCTAAAAAAGCTCATTTGGAAAAGGGTGTGTGTGGATATTCCACTGGTGCTATGTTGAAATAGCTCCTCACCAGGGCCATTTTAAGTTATTCCTTCCCAGTGCCTCCTGGGGCTCTAAATAGAGGGGAGCCTGCCTCAGAATAATTTTGAGGCTTCCCTGTAGTGGACACTCTGTTTCGAAATAATCTATTCTGCAATAAGCTTGCAGTGTAGATGCACCCACAGGGAGTAGCTCTTACTTACAAAACCCTATCTAAATCCTTTACTCAGTAGAGACATTAATTTTTCTCATGAGCTTCTCTATAATGCTAAGATAATATAGCGCTGAGTGCTTTATACATATTTATACACTAGAAGATTTACCCCACATGCTTGGGTCCTTAACTCAAATAGATTCTGTTTTTCTTCATTTAAATCATTGTTCTGGGTGGAGCTGGAGATGAGGGGTTCAGTATGCAGACTGCTGGGAGAGAGAGGACAACCACAGTCATGTCTCTGACTGCAACAGCTTGGGGCCGGGTGAGAAATGCTTGTCCATGGCCACTGCAGCAGGCACAACAGACAAACAAACAAACTCCCTGAAATATGTATGTAATAGATAACTGTCCCTTTGTCCAGACATGCCCCCTGCTGGCCCAGTGGTGTTATAGTTGTCCTGGTCCTCATCTCTAGCCCCTTGCTGGCCCCGCTGTGGTCATTATATAATTTAACTGTCCCTCTTAATAGTCCCCTCCATTTACATTTTATGAGAAGCAATCAAATTCCAGACACATCCCATTGCCCTGGCACAACCAAAACCTTACCTTGCTTTAAGATATGATAAGAGAAAGTTGCATACCAATTTGGTGATCCTAGATCTTGCTGTTTAGAAGGAGTTCTTGAACAGGCACACAGATGGATGGACACACAGACCGACAGACAAACTCTTTAATATATAAAGTAGATTTACCTACACAGTACCCTTCTGCAGTAATACAATGGTATTGTATTCCAATTTTACAGATTGGGAACTGTGGAAAAAGTAATATATGATCACATAATTAAAGACTGTATTGTAATGGATATCTACAAGGATGCCGAATTAAGGTTGCATAGAAAAATCTGGTCTAGGAAAACTACTTTTATAGACATAAGAGCTGTGTCTAGACTGGCAAGTTTTTCCGCAAAATCATCTGCTTTTGCAGAAAAACTTGCCAGCTGTCTACACTGGCCGCTTGAATTTCCGGAAAAGCACTGACAATCTCATGTAAGATCGTCAGTGCTTTTCTGGAAATACTATGCTGCTCCCATTCAGGCAAAAGTCTTTTTATGAAAGACTTTTGCGCAAAAGGGCCAGTGTAGACAGCACAGTACTGTTTTCCGTAAAAAAGCCCCGATCGCGAAAATGGCAATCGGGGCTTTTTTGCAGAAAACCGCGTCTAGATTGGCCACGGATGCTTTTCTGAAAAAAATGCTTTTGCGGAAAAGCATCCTGCCAATCTAGACGTGCTTTTACGAAAATCATGCCAGTGTATACGTAGCCAAGTTGTTTAGTGACATGCCTTTGGGTATAGAAGTTCTGCACCCTATAAACCTTTGTAAGTTTTCTTTTTGTTTAGGTTTAGTGACTCTTGCATTATTTTGGGCTTCTAGGATTAGGTAGAGTGTAGAGGATAGAATAAAGGTCACAACAATTTCTAAAGCAAATACTGAAGGAAAAAAAAGTCATGAAATAGGTCTGTCAACAGACAAATTGTCTGGCCTATGGTGGAAGAAGTGTCTGTGAGTCCCTGGAAGAGAAACGTGTTCAGAGCAGGTAATTCCATAATCATTTCAATTGCTTGGAAGACTTTCATCAGCCCTGTCCCTTATCCTTCTTGGTCACCACCCAACCCAGTGCTGGGATGTCACTGCCTTTTCCTCAAACGAGGATTAAGGAGGAGGTGGTGGTGGCTAGTAAGTCTTGGGAGATCACCCCTCTAACTTGTCACTGTTTCTGCTCCTTTAAAGAAAACGTCCTTTAAATGCTGTACTAGTATATATACATCTTCCATGTGGAGTAAATGCTCTAGGTATCCACCCCATGTTTACATAATTAGTTGCAGCGTATAGCCTAACTTCCATTTCATGTTTGACCCAACTAAGCTCCCAAAGCCACTGTGGTGAAGGCAAAAAAACCATGAACAACCAAACCCTAAAATACCCCACAAAACCCAAACAAACACACTTCACTTTAGCCAGCCTTGTGGTAAGGGAAAACTTCTTTCCACCCTGTCTTTCCCCAAAAAAGAAGTGACTTGCACAATGCCCTCAGCAAATCCTGACAGCTCCCAGTATTTCACCACTTCCAATCTAAGAGGGTGCGTGCTGTGCTATCTGGTCTAGATAAAAAAGGGCTTTCTCTTCTGGTCACCAGATGGGAGTGATGGACCAGTGTCCCCACACTGACCTAGAGTTGGTCAACAGTCTCCCAGAATCAGCATCCATATCCCAGTAACTATTAAAAGCAATCCAGGAGATTTTAATAGGCCAAAGTCTGGGAGATAGAGTGAGACAGGGCCTCCCTGGGTAAGGGCAGGGATGGGGTAGGGGGTGTTTGATTTGTTCCATTAAAAAGTGGGCAACCCTACACTGACCTGATCTTCAGCTGCAGCAGATACTTACTCCTTTAGTTCTCTGGCTCTTAAAAGGTGCTCATGATTTTTTTTCCCGTCAACAAGCTAGACAAGAGCCTGATCTGCTTAATGTGTGGTGAGATGTTATTTCATGACATGTTATTTCATCTCTGATATGAGTAGATTTGTGAAAAGCAAGAAAAATCAAGTTGCTGATGAAATTTGCTTTAAAATCTTAGCCTGATTTTGAAAAAGCCTGACTATCTGGAATGATCTAATTATTATAGCTTTTCATACTGGGCACACATGACAGAAAACACCCTTTGCGATATTTAAGGATGTGGTAGATACTTCTGATCTTTTTCATTTAACTGGAATATGCTAGCTGAATACAGAGCAAGAGGTGTGAAAGATTAGTAGTGAAACTGTCAATGGACAAATTAAAAGTAACAAAATTTGACAATAAAATAAAGATAAAAGATCAAATGAGAAAAACAAGAACATTTTCTTATTGTGTTGTCTACGTGACCAGAAATTAAATCTAATACCATCACATTGTCAAAAAAGACAAAAACATGCACTCAGTGTTAGGATCTTTGATTCTGGCAAACTTTAGGTGCTTATAACCGACTTGCTGAGTTTTATTAGTATTTAAGAATCAGGCAACTTAAAACTGCACTCTGTGGAGTCTGTAAGAGAAGATAAAGGGCTAGCATAGAATCTATATTCAAAAAAATAGGTTGAAAGGTCAGAGGTGTAAAAAATTTCACATTTTCAGTTTTGCAATCCTGTTTTTGCTTTTCATAACCTTGTCCTTTGGAGAAATAACACATATTTCAGGACAGACGATGGAAGGCAGGTGTTTATGATGTTGTTTTGAAGCAGAAAGAGTTGAGCAGATATTTTTCATTAACATTAGTATGACAAAAGACTGTCTATGATATGCCAATTGATTTCATTTTCTGCCAAGAAAGTGTTCACTGATGTAGTTGAAGTGTGGCAGTCTACACATTACTCTTTTGATATTAAATTTTCAAGTTATTGTACCCCAGAATCCTCTGAAGAATTAGTATTACCTTACAAAAAATAAGAATCCAGAGTTGCATTGACCAGCAGAGCTCAAAAAGATGTCATACAGAGAATGCTATTCCAACACTGGCTTTGATAGTCTTTTTAAAGCACCTAATTCTCCATGTTGGCAGTTAATAGTGGCTGCATGTCAAGACAGTACATTTAGGATGCATCTACACAGCAGGGCTTAACTTGAAATGATCTACGCAAATTGAGCTACGTCAATTGTGTAGCTTATTTAGAAATTTGGGAGCATTTAGAGAACACTTATTTCGAAGTAGAGCACTCTTCCTCTGACTTCCCTTACTCCTCATACAATGAGGGCTACATGAGTCAGAGTAAGAAGTCCTCCAGCTTGACAGTATTTCGACATTATTTTGCAATAACTGCCTGCTGTGTAGATGCAGACTAAGTTATTTTGAAATAAAGCTAGTTATTTTGAAATAATGTTGCTGTGTAGATCTACTCTCATTTCTAACTTTCCTCCTTGGAGTCAATATGGTTAGATGTGTATAAGAGAGCTGAAAATTTGGTCCTTACACTACTGTGACAGCTAATAGATGTCTGTCTTGAATATGGTGTCCTAAAAGCAAGGCTATTTTTTTCCAGTGGTAGTGTTGTATGTTTAATTTTATGTATTTAAATTTGCACTTTCCTAATGATCTTACATAGAAATTACAGTAGAATTAATAGTTTAGCAGTGGCACACTGAATGCTTATCCATGATTTGTGGCAGATTTCAGCACAGTTCGGTGCTGTTCGGTGAAAAGCAGTGTTCCCCTTTTCATTGGTGTTTCCTGTTTGAGATTAAGCTTAATTGGTTAGTCTGTTTGCTCTTGAATGAGCTGTTGGAAGTTTAATTTTCACTTACTAGTAGTTGAATTTGTGTAAGAATCTCACATTCTTTCATAGAATGATTAATTTGGGTGCACAGATGGCTTACTGTATATATAGTCATTACTTGTCTTTCATTGCTAAGACAAACCTATATGATAACAATTAAGATAAAGAATGAAGAAACAGACATGAGTAAAACCAGATTCTTTTTATGTTAGTATGATTGTCTGTACTAAAACAGCCATATGTGAGATTAAATGTTCTCTTAGCTGTCCAGTTGTGTGAGAGTGTGTGTGGGGGGGGGGGGGGGGGGAAGAGGAGGACGGGGAGAATGTTTGTGTTTTGGAGAACAATCACATTGTCATATTTATATCGTTTGCTACTCTACTAGTGTTCTGAAGAGAAGGTGGTATGCCCATAAGCTTGGGAGATAAAGCTTGGCATCTTTTGGTAAGAAATGTATAGTTTTCTTTTGGGCAATCTGAGAGCATAAGCCTGATCACCCCTCTCTCTCTCTCTCTCTCTCTCTCTCTCTCTCTCTGTCTCTCTCTCTCTCTCTCTCTCTCTCACACACACACACACACACAAAACTGGGCAAAAGTGGGTAGCTTTGTAAGAAAAAGAAATTTCTACCTGGGGAAAAATATCATTGTGCAATATGCTCCACAGGAATCTGAGACTACATTTTTCCCCATCCCGTAGTATTTGCTTCCTTGAAAATATTGGACATTTATATAGTGTCAGTAGTGACAGTAATGATGTTACGGTTGTTTAATTCCAATGATATGGGACAAAATAAATGATATTGGAATCTGATTATCTCTTTACTGATACTGATGTAATAATCATATAATAATTACAATTGAATTATACTTTACTCTATATGGCACCTTTATCTAAAGATCTCAGCATGCTTTACAGAGATGCACTCTCACAAAGCACGTGAGTGATGCATAAAGATTTATAGCCAACTTCAGTAGGTTAAACTATATCACACATAAATACAGTATCATATATAACAGTGAATCAGAAACTAAAGAAGATGAACCAAATATTTAATTTGGATAAAATTACCAACTTTTAACATACAGATTATAAGGAGTTTCCAGTGAACATATAGTTTTGCAGGAATGAAAGACTCAGATAAATGATCCAATATTGCTGATGTAGAATACTTGGTTTGGTGATTGCTTGTTGACAAGAAATAGTCTGTATCAGGAAACATGGTCTTGTGTTGGGATTACCAGTATAAAATAGGAAGAAGGTTTATTTTTCTTATTGACTTTGTGATAGGCTTCTTCTGCCCCCACCCTACTGCATATACCTTATGCTTTTGATATAATCTAACAGTGAAGATGTACAGTCAGAATTATATTCACACATTATCATCCCTACAGAGACAAGGGACAGAAACAAATAATTCAACCATCAGCTAAGTTATATTTTAAGCATTTTTTACATGTAGCTGCTTTATTATACAGTTATAGCTTGTTGTACAATTACAATTTGGGGAAAAGGTGAACCTCTGGGAATTCTGTGCTGAAATGTAAGTATGTAATGGTCAGTGTTCCAGATCAACCAAGAACAACCTCTTTTTTGCTCTGTCAGTCAAAAGGAACATGTTCTGGGAACCTGAAACATTCTGAACCCAGGTTTCAATGTGGTCATCTTCTTTAAGAACTCATATTCCACATTGAATGCTTATGTTGACACTTGGGCACATTAACAGGAATATTGTGAGCAAAACACAAGAAGAAATTCTTCCCTTCCACTCTGCACTGATTGTGAGAGTATTGTTTCCAGTCTGGGCACCACATTTCAAGAAAGATGTGGAAAAATTGGAGAAGGTCCAGAGAAGAGCAACAAAAATGATTAAATGTCTAGAAAACATGAGCTATGAGGGAAGACTGAAAGAATTGGGTTAGTTTAGATTGGAAAAGAGAAGACCAAGAGGGGACATGATAGCAGTTTTTGAGTATCTGAAAGGATGTTACAAGGAGGAGGGAGAAAAATTGTTCTGCTTGGCCTCCGGCAATAGGACAAGAAGCAATGGGATTAAACTGCAGCAAGGGAGGTTTAGGTTGGACACTAGGAAAAACTTCCTGTCAGGGTTGAAGCACTGGAATAAATTGCCTGTAGAGATTGTTGAATCTCCATCATTGGATATATATAAGAGCAGGCTAGAAAGACATCTATAAGGGATAATCTAGATGGTGCTTGGCTCTGCCATGAGGGCAGATGCCTGTATTTGATGACTTCTTGAGGTCCCTTCCAGTTCTAGTGCTTTACGATTCTATGAAAATGGTAAGTGGCTGCAAAAGAGGCAGTGCTCATGTCTGGGACTTACATACCTAAAATTCTGCATCCACATTTCTGCATTGGTTTATCTGTGGAGAAAAGCTCTGAAAATGCTACTCTATGGTCAGTGCAGTGCCACATCAATTGAAATGCAGCTTAAAATGCAATGTGGAGCTTTCAGTTGTCGCTTCACAAAGTATTATGCTGAATCTGGACATTTGCATAATTTAATTAATTATGCCACTAAAAACTGATTTTCTCTCAATTTAAAGCAAACTGCTTTTATAAGAGTGAACTACAGCACCCAGGGATATCAGGTGTCCAAGCTCTTAATCCTATTACAAAGAGTTGACAACTACTGATGGAAACTGGAAAACATGAGCCTTCAGCAGAGCAACAAGTAAGAAGGAAGAAGACAACAGATTTTTAAAGCTTTTTCAAACGACTGTATGGTTTTTAAATCAAATTTTAAAAAGCAACTGAATTGGCAGCTTGCACTTTTCGTGGTTCAGAGAGTGAATTCTCTCTAAGGGCTAACACTTATTTTACTTAGGCATAAATGAAACTAACTATCTTCTCTGAGAGGAAAGCTGTTGAGCTTAACTCTCCTAACTAAAGTGCAGCAAATGGCCTATGTTTGCTATTTGTATCTATACCTGTCCACTTTCAGATGTTTAAGAGTGCAAGATGCTGTACCTTATAAGTGGTTTCTAATGTTATGGGTTAGAAACTGGCTATGAGTAATTTTTATTGTAAACTAATATTGTCAAACAATCTCAAATTCTAAGTTTCAAAGTGTCAGTCACAAACTAAGCACTAGCTTTAATAGTAGTGTCTTCTTTCTTTCATAACAGTATTGGGTTTTGATGAAACTGAAAACAATTGGGTACATGAAGGGCTGAGGTATACGGTTCATTCAAATGTAGAAATTCTCAACTTTGACAACAATTGAAATTCCCTAACCAGAAATCTTATGACCGACCTTGCCACATTCTGTGGCATGTTAAGAAACAATATAACAGTTGTAGTTACTTAATAACGATTCCATCCTTAGAGCCCTGTGAGGATACAAAATTTGTATCTGCATCCAATCCATGACCTGCAAACATGGTTTGTGGATATCCACAGATATAAAGCAGATATCCACAGGTTTGCAGGTTTCTATTTATCTACACTTCAAATGCCAGAGCTAGATGGGGCATGATGAAATTGACCCTATCATGATTGACACATCTATGAAATATTGAAAGCTTGCTACCACTTGTTTCACTAATATGATTTCACCTTAACATGCTTGCCTCATTTTTTCCACTTTCCTATGGCAAAGAATACATTTTGTCAAAAATGTATTTTTTCTTAATAAGTTCCCTTCTCTTCTCATCTCTTCTCTTCACTAACAGCTGATTTTGGTGGGGAAGTGGAAAAAATCAGTAAAAAGGATTTTTTGAAAAGTGAACTTGCTGGTAATATCAGAACTTTACATTAAATAGTGACTTAAAACTCAGTCTCACCCATGGTCTGTGTTACTGAACCTGTGCAGAAATATCTGACTTTCCAAACTACATGGTGATATGACTTCCCTTCAGATTTGAGGATCAAGTCCTAAGAATCACCGTGCATTAGCCAGACTGGTCTTAAACTAACTATAAACATTTCATAAAGGTTGTCAGAATTTCTTGTAAAATGATAACGAGGATAAAGATATCTGGTTTAATTGATTCTTTTCATTGCTTAATAAAATTGCTCTGTTTGACTGCTATGAGAATTTGGACTCAATTTTCATTACCTATTCCTGAACAATTTACACTGGGATCTAGCCAGTATTGAGCTAATGAGTTAGAATGTATATTGAACCTTTACTGGTTTGATGAAGTAGCTTGGGAAGGAAAATCATGGCAATAATTGAGTATTTTTCATTATATACTACGTTATATAGCTTTTATAATCAGGTTTTTAATAAATCTAAAGAAATTAAACTGGACATTTACCAACTTCTGTGCTTTTGTCATCTCATGTAAAAGGATTGTTTAAAATGGTTAAGACAAATGCGCTGATCCAACTCCTATCAAAGTTATTGGAAATCTGAGGGTCCTTACTGCTGATGAGATAATAGTAAAAACTGTTATGAAAAGTTGCACAAAATGCATTTTAATATAATCTTTAAAGGTTCAAAATTGGGCAGCATAAGTTACTTACTGAAACCTCCAGTGAGACTCCCCTCCTGCACACATACTTTGCATGGAAGTCACTGGAGCTTTCTGAGTAAGAAGTTCAAGACTATGTAACATATTATATAGTCTCAGTGACATATAGTTTTTTTTAAAGATCTCTTCAGTTTAGGGGTCACTTAAAGTACACTTCCATAATGTAGAAATCAATAACTTATTCATATAAATGAAATACTGATATAATTTTTTAACTGAGTTATTCTGTTTTACTGAGTTATATTGCAGTGTGCTGATGTTCATGGCAGTGAACAATCTGTTTTCTTGGATACATAAAATGCTGTTATGCTCAGTACATATTGGTGCAATTCATTGCTTGCTGTTAGTGGGCTTTCATAAGTGGAAGACCTGCAGGATTAAACTCGTCATTTCTTATATTTAATGGAATGAAATAAAAATTGAATATACAATAATGAAATATGTTGACCATACATAAAAGAGCATTTCTGTTGACGCAACCAGTGAGCAAAAATTTTAATTGCTGTCTAGATTTATTTTAAACCAACACCTAAGAACAAATACGAACATAATTAATATAGCCATAATCAGACAATGCAAACTTTACAAGTTAACACCATCTATCACATATAAAACAAATGGTATATTTCCTTCCAGTTCTACTCATTAAGAATTATGGAAATACAAGTAAAAATATCATTATGGAAAATACTTACTATCGATTAAAATGTATTGTTGATTTCTCATTGAAACTATTCTGTCTTCTAGCCAAGGATTAAGAATTCAAAGTGTATATACCTCTCCAAATGAATCAGCACAATCATAACATCCATAAGTTCATATTTACAAATATAAATTCCAAATGTCACCCTCATCTATCTGAAAAAGGTAGATTTTCTTTCTAGTGACTGCAAACAAAACACCTCCCATCCCCAACCCATACATTACAAATACTAATTTGTCATTCACAAAATGGGTTACATTGGTAGCCTTGCTTGCAAATTCAGACATTGCAAATTTGGAATATTCCTGCATCCAAATAATTTATATTCATTCCCCACAGGCAGCAGTGATGGTTCTTGGGATAAAGAAAAACTTCAGTCTCCCCCCACCCAAGGATCACAGGCCTCTGTTAACCACCCCAGCTTGCCTGGACAGCATAATCTTCCAGTTAGTCATCCTCTCAACCCTCTTCAACAGAACCACCTTCTGCCAAATGGTACGGGTTGACATCTTTCACCAGTAACATCAGTAGTTTTTGAGCTCCTGTCTTTCTATTGTATTTAAATAAATAGGCTGTGCAAAACTTTTAAAAAAGTGGGGGGGGGGGGGATATTGTAATACTTTTAAATATTCAGCAAGAGAAGTAAGGGCTTAAAGAATAAAAACAAATACAGCAAACCTACCATTTAAATAGCTATTAACCTGTTCAGCACTGGCGTGATTATTGCCAAGACACTTTACTACAGGTAAACAAATAACAATTTTTTAACAATGCTATGGTAAAACACTACCATATCAGCAAATGGATCGGAACAAACTAAGATATCTGTTAGCCTCTCCCTGTGCATATAAGACCTCCATAGATACTACAGGATATTACACACATGTATAAAAAGGGAACAGATTCATTTAACTGCTCTGTACTGAAATGTTGGAAGAGTATATTTATGAATGCTTTTGGTTCAAAACCTTTTAATATATTTTGCCCATTTATTTTTTTCTTAGGCCTGGAACTTCCTTTTATGATGATGCCCCATCCCTTAATTCCTGTCAGCCTACCTCCAGCATCTGTCACAATGGCCATGAGTCAGATGAACCACCTTAGTACCATTGCAAACATGGCAGCAGCAGCACAAGTACAGAGTCCCCCCTCCAGAGTCGAAACATCTGTTATTAAGGTAAACATCTAGAAAAATATCTCTTGTACTAAATTAATTTCTTTACAGCCTGGTATCTTATTAATTTAAGTCTGTGTTCATCAGATGTCATAAGGTAAGCAGTCATAAACACAGGGTTTGGTCATTCTTGAAAAAGGATCTGACATGCATCTGACGAAGTGGGTCTTTGCCCACGAAAGCTTATGCTCCTACACTTCAGTTAGTCTATAAGGTGCCACAGGACTCCTCGTCGCTCTTGAAAAAGGAGAGCTCTGAGGAGAATCCACTTTCCATGGAAATTGGTTCTGGGAACTGATTATTACATTGGTAACTGAAAAGTCTGAATACTGAATATTTCAAATTCAGGTGCTCCAGGTCAGCAGTTGGATTTCCCATTTGTGAGATGAGATATAGATACTGACTATTCTTCGTCTAAAATAGTAAACTCTATAAAGCTGGGTGGCTGAGTTACCATGAGTACCATGACCCCCATGAGGGGTGTTGTTTTAGTCTGTGAGGCTTAGATGGAGAATAAAACTGTAACAAATATATTTAAAAATTCTTAACCTCCCCCCAAAAATCTGTATACTGTTCTGTGTCATCATGAACTCCACAGCTAGCATCAGGGGTATCCAAATAAATGAGCTTAGGTTATCTTGTCTTTAAAATCAACAGTTTTTTTAGTCCAGCTGCACTTCTCATTCATTCATTCATTGATGTCTATCTCCCTGACTGCTAAGTATAAGCACTTCCACCCCAACAGCACTTTCTCACTCACTTTCCAAATCCCTACCCTATTTCCAGTTGTATCCCAGCTATTTGGGGAGAGAAACATATTAACAAGATTTTGAGATGTAGCTAATTTTCAGTGCCCCAATTTTTGGTTGCCTACCTTGAGACATCTTACAAACAAATCCTTTTCCCTTGTCACTTAAAAATTATTAGTAATTTTTAAAAATCTTGACCTTTTGTATGTGTGTGTGTGTGTGTGTGTGTGTGTGTTTGGGTTGACCTGCATAACTCACTCCAGAGGAAATCAGCCATCCTATATTCATGCTAATAAAACCTTCATCATAACTGTCAAATTTTGTGTAGCTCCATGTGACATTTTATGCAGATTATTTAATGAGACAATTTGCATAGTTATGTCTAATTTGCATGTAGCTGTATATGCCATCTTTAAAAAAACATGTGAATTTATGTTATTTTTAAAAGTGTCTAAGTGACTTATGGTTAAATTTCCATTTTCAGAAAGGTCTTAAGTCATTTAGGTGCTTTTAAAATGTTGTTCTTATGGCCAGCATGCCTCCACTCTAATTTGGGGGAACCTTCCTTTGCAACTCATAGAGGCAGCTCAGGGTCCATGGACAGCGAAGTCTTAGCCTCTTCTGAATTTGCCAATTTATGCGAAGAGGGGTGTTGAGTTTGTGATGTGGAGACTGCATCTCCTCTCCTTTCAGCTGTACAAAGAATTAATTAATAGGTACAGTTTTTAACCCCAACAGAGTTGAGTTGGAATCATACTGGTAATCTACACAGCAAAAAGACTCTGAGGGCACTAGCAATGTCCTGAGGCATCTCGTTCCCTAATATGTGTTCATATTATAGGAAAGCTTGTATTTGGAAAGATAAATTTATCATATTAAATTCTGATATCTTAGAAACCATACTGTCTTCAGTCTTTGTCAGACAAACCCTGTGATATATAACTCACCTTTCTTTCCCATTAACTAAAATACAGACATAAAAATTATAGCAATGAAACAAATATGAACAGAACATCCAAATTCACTGTTAAACATAGTAGAAAATATATTCAACAGAAGTATGAGGATGCTAGATGAATTTGTGAATATTCTTTCTGGCCCTAATTGGTCATCAAGCAAGTTTGAGCCCACAAGAAAGAAAGAGCACAAACCAGAAGTGTCACATTACTCATCACTCTTTGGGTATGTCTAGACTACAGAGTTTTGTCGACAAACTATACCTGCGTCTACACTACCGCTGAGTTCTGTCGACATAACATCGACAGAACTCAGCAGTTTTGTCGACGCTGGTAAACCTCATTTTACGAGGCATAACGCCTTCTGTCAACAGAGTTCTGTCGACAGAAGGTGTTATTGCATGTAAACTGTCCTTTGCGTCTACACTACCATGTCGACAAAGCAGCTTGCTTTGTCAACAGAACTGGATGTAGTCTAGACACTCTTTGTCGACAGAAGCTTTGTCGACAGTATCTGTCGACAAAACTTCTGTTGACAAAAGCCTGTAGTCTAGACGTACCCTTTGAGTGTGTCAGACTATAGGGGTTTTTTTAAAAAAAGTGGTCTTTTTTCGAAAAAACTTCCCCTGCATCTCGACTGCCGCCGCGTTCTTTTGAAAGTAAATCGAAAGAACACAGCAGTTTTTTCGATAGCGGAAAACCTTGTTTTATGAGGAAGAATGCCTTTTTTCAAAAGTGCACTTTCGAAAAAAGGCAGTATGTAATGCAAACTGTGCTTTTTCGGAAGAGCGCATCCAGACTACCTGGGTGCTCTCTTTAGAAAAAGCAGCTTGCTTTTTCAAAAGTACTGGTTGTAGTCAAGATGTTCTTTTTCGAAAGAGGCTTTTTTGAAAGTATCTTTTGGAAAAGCCTCTTTTGAAAGAGGCTTGCAGTCTAGACGTAGCCTTAATGTACTACTGAAAGATACTTAGATCCTATGGTGATTAAGGTGCTAAAAGAACCTACTTGGAATAGACTACAACTTTCAAATCCTCTGCAATTTCATCTGTAGCATTACAGGTAATATCGATATGGTGTTCTCCTTAATGAGGTTCAGCCCATCGAGCAAAGTTGGGGAACCTTCAGTGCATTGGTTTGTCAGCTTTAAATGCTGGTGGGCCCTCAGATGCTTTATTTACCTGAGCTCTGCAACTCCTATTGTTCTCTTGTTGGCTGGGAACAGTGAATCAGAGCCGCTGGGAGCAGGTGAGTCTGCAGATGTTTAGGTAAACAAGCTATCTGGTAGCCAGTGACTAACCTTGACAAACCATGTGCATTGCGTGGACCGGCAGATCTCCACCCCACCATAGAGGGAGACATCACACACATATTGTCAGTGGTTCACACAATCATTTTTAAATCAACACGAGAATGTTGGGAGTCAGGATTCCTCTATTCACTTGCTAGCTCTGGGAATAGAATAGAATCTAGGGTAGTCAAGTGTGGTCTAGACATTAGAGAAGGAGAAACACCCATGTGTCAGTATGAGTTGGACAAGACATAATTTGGACCATTAAAAAAAAACAATACAGGAAAGTTGGGTTTCTCATCTTGGATATCTGGGATTTTTTTCTTTGCAATAATGGGTCCAACTTCTGAATTAATTTATGTATAAAATTAATGAATAATAATTTCCTACTCTGAAGGTGGGGTGCCAGGCCTAAATTAATAAAGACTGTGAAGTGTTGAGAAATATTAAAAGCATTCAGTAGGGTACATCTACACTGCATGGCTATTTTGGATAGTGGAGATATCCCAAAACAGATACTTCAAGTCTTCAGAAGCTGCCCATTATTTCAATAACAGGTGTGCTATTTTGGCATCCTGGTAACCTTCGCTCCACAAGGGTTAAGGGATGTCTTGAAATAATGTGTTATTTTGAAATTTGGCATTGTGTAGATGCACTAAATTTCAAAATAGTTTATTTTGAAATTCAGTTGAAATAAGATACACAATATGCACAGTGTGAAGTCCGCATCTTATTTCGAGTTTAGGGTACTGGGTAGATGCACCCTAGGTGATCTGGGATTAGAAGTAGTGATCACATAGCTCGGTATATTTTCCTCAGGGTGCATCACACTAGGGGTGCATCTACATAGCAGGGCTTAACTCGAAATAAACTTCCCAAATTAAACTATGTCAATTGCATAGCTTATTTCGAAATAGCTTATTTCAAAATTGGGAGTGTCTACACAGCACTAATTACAAAACAGAGCACTCTTCCTCCGACTTCCCTTACTCCTCGTGCAATGAGGATTACAGGAGTTGGAGTAAGAAGTCCTCCAACTTGACAGTATTTTGACATTATTTTAAAATAATTGCCTGCTATATAGACAAGGACTCAGTTATTTTGAAATAATGTTGCTGTATAGACGTACCCTATCAGATATTTCCTGTGTATGTAACTATGCCATATGCAGAGACAGTATACATGAAATAAATGTCTGAGTCCTGTGATACATATGTTCCACAGATGCTGATATAAGTTTTATACTGCACCATCATTTAGTTCCTATTTCTGAATCAGAAGAGGTAAATAGGTGACAAATAGTCAGATAATATATGCAGGTATGATACAGTTTATTTAAATTTTATGTGTATAGCTTGTTTAGGAAATAAGTATAATTGTAAACGCAATAACTATGATATATCTCTATCATGGCATTATGATGCTGTCACAATGCTATACGTATTTCATGTACTATTGTGTCTTGATGGTCAAGGAGTGAACTCTCACACACTCATTTTCCTTCTGGTGCACACTTTACCATGAAACTAACATGAAAGATGGAATCCCAGGATTGCTTAACCCCTCACAATAATTTTGCTGGAGAGTCACATGAATAGTTATTAAATCCAGTTGTTAATATTAGCACATGGGGCTCAGAAGAATTTACCACTCATTCAAAGGGTCCCAGGCCAGTCACTGAAATTTGGCCAGGCCACCCTTTTGTCACACGGAGGAGTGTCCAGTCAAATTTCATGTTTCCAATGAAATTGCAAGAAAACAATAAATAGTTTTTGGCATAGGAGCAATGGCAAAATAGCCTCCCTTTCCAAGTTTCCTTTTTATTTGGTGAGATAAAGGAAGGAGCAGCCAGACCAGATTTCAGTGAAAGGAGTTGTGGCCTGGTGCATGGAGTTGCAGTGTTCATCAGTACTCTTTGATGCTGAAATTGAGAAATACTCCCTTAAAAACTGTCAATGTGTGTGCTTTTAAAAGGTTCCCCTCCTATGCACAGTTATATAGCAGGGTCAAAGAACTGATTTATTTTAAAAAAGTATCTCCAAATATTATTAGCACCCTGAAAAGGTAATTATCCAGTAGCATGCTACAAAGAGAAATAATACCTTAGTTCTATTGTGCAAATAGATACATATGAAAACTTTCAAAGGCATGTGATGCAGTGGGGTAAGAAAACTCAAAACTGCTTTTTTCTTCATATTGATGCTAGAGGGATAAACGAACATCACAAACTATTATTCATTGTCAGAAAACTATTTTTATTATTATATATATATTTTCTTTTGTTCTTTACATTTTAAGGCTTTCTGGTTTTATTTTCTCTCTCTTCCTGCTCCATTTTTTTCACCCAAACTTGTGTTTGATTCTGTCTCTTTTCCTTTGACTACAGATGGCCTTAAGAGGATTATAACCCTAGTAGTTGTTCGTTTGTTTTTAATTGGGTTTTCTAATGTAAATGTCAGAGGGTATTTGGAATTAGACAAAATACATTTTTACCTTTTTCTGATTAATACTGTCTTTGAATACTGAAAAGAGTGGCACAAATTTCTACTCTTCTACATACAATTCAATGAACTTCAATAGAATTGTTCTGGACTCACACTGCTGTAACTGAGATCAGAATGATCCTAGTAGACAGTGGGCCCTGAAATGATAAGACATCCCAGTTTGTTGGAGAGCAGACTTGATTTTATAAACACTGCCAACCTAGATGACTTGCTGACCTTTTCTTCCAATTCTCCAAGTCCAGAGTCAGTGTTGTTATCTGTAAACTTGTAAGCTTCAAATGCCATTCCATTAGTGGGCAATATTACGTTTCCAATTGATAAGACGTTGGAATAAAACTGAGATCATGTGATAACCAAATATTTAAACCATGTTAAAGTGCTAAGGAGATCAAAAAGAGAGAAAATTGTAAGGGAAGTGTTGAGAAATGAACAAGCGAATCTTAGAGTTTGTGATGGCCAATGTAAACACAGGTCTTTTGAATAAATTCCAGAAGTTTGTGTTGTGCCCTTTCAAACACGAGATGAACATTAGATGTCATCTTTGTAATGTAATATTTAGATATATGAGTTGGATGAATAAAAGAAATTCAGCACCAAGCAGGGACAGCAGATTGTGACAGCAATGAATCACACTGAGTATGACAGCTGTGACCTGGGGATGCTTTAGACATCAGGTGGCTTTTATCACCTGCCCATGGCTTCAAACGACTCAGCATGTTAGCAGTTTCAGCATATCAGATGGCTATAATTTTTCCCCAAAGAGAAAGATGCATGAAAATATGAAGAATATTGCGAAATGTATGTCTCCTATTATCATTGACTTTAAGATAATTCTGTGTTGTAACATTAGGTAAACAGCAGCAGACCAGTGCCAAAAACTGCACTGTATCATTTTAGTATGTATTCATATACATATCTGCAATATGGTTTAGAGCAAAGAGTTACACTAGAAAACAATTGCACTGCAGGTTGAAAAAGTGACCTGTAGTACAGCAGTTTTCCTATCATATTAAAAACTCCTGACAATAGTTCTGTTATTCTCCCACTCCCCAGATATGGTACAGCTTTATGTGTCCTCTCCTGAGGCTTGTCTTGGTTTATATGATTGTGTCACCCGCTCAGCTAATAGTAGAACTCAGCCAAGATGGCTGAGGCGAAGTAAAGAGTTTCTTTTATAGTATCCATTCCTCAGAAACATCAACATTTCATTTTTATTTAAGACTGCTGGGTCTATTTTCTCATTCATCTGGGGGCTTAACAATTGTGATACTATTTTTTTTTATTTTATACATTTTATTTTCACACTCTTTGGAATTTATTTTTTCTGCAATGTTTACATCATGTGTTGTTGACAAGTCTACAGCAGCAGAAGAAAGGGAAGGAAAAGTGCTGCAGTCACGCAGGGTATGTCTAGACTGCATCCCGCTGTCGGCAGAGGGATGTAGATTAGGGAGGTCGACATTGCAAATGAGGCAGGGGTTAAAATATCCTGTGCCTAATTTGCATAAAAATGGCCACCGCATTTTGCCAACTCAGCACTTTGGCAAAAAGCGGCATTCTAGAGGAGGATCTGTCGAGAAAGAAAGCCTTTTTGGAGAGATCCTGTAAACCTCCTCTAGACTGATGCTTTTTGCCAACAAAGTGCTGAGTCGGCAAAATGCGGTGACCATTTTTATGCAAATTAGGCACGGGATATTTAAACCCCTGCTTCATTTGCAATGTTGACCAGCCTAATATGCATCCCTCTGCTGACAGAGGGATGCAGTTTAGACATACCCCGAGAGTTGAAATGCTACAACAGTATATATTTAAATTTCTCATATACAGTCATTTTTTACACCAACTGTATAGTATATGCAGACTTCCATTGTACTATGGCTTCTCTGTATGAGATCACATAGTCATGACATTCTGAACAGCTGCTGAATAGTCTCTCAGTCATTTGCAAGATTAATGTGTTTCATCAGAAAAATATATAGATAAAATTCTCAGCTAAGGAATAACCTATGTGATCCGTTGCTTAAAATAAAGAAAAGACTGCAGAGTATGATTCTGCAACAGTATGCCGAGTTTTGATGCCAAAAATTGCTGAACATCTAGGAGAGCAATAATACAAAACTGTCTGAACTGACTGGAATCTATGAAGTAATCCAAAAGGATATTGTATATAGTCTTCTAAGATTCCCAGAGCTGTGAGTTTGAGTTACTGTTTTATCCCTCGCAGCATCAGCAAGTAAGAATTTTGCTACTGCTAAGATGTGTGACAACTCCCTGAAGCACAGCTTGTCTGCCTAGCCAGAAAACACTTCCGGACTTTCAGGCTATGTCTATTCTCAGGTTATTTTGAAATAAGATATTTTGAAATAATAACTCCTGAAATAACTACTTCAAAATAAGCTTATTTCTCTTCACAAGCAGGATTTATTATTTTGAAATTACAAGCTCATTATTTCCAAATAACAGGCTTGGTAGTGTGAATTACCTTGCTATTTCAAAATAAGGGGAGTAATTTCATGTAGACATGCCTTCTCAGTCCAAACCTTACCTTGCAGCTAAACTTCCCCAGAGACTTTGTTTTGTAGTGTCCAGCCATCTCCTGGTATATTCACAGAACCATTAAGTTTGTTGCTCCTTTAAAAAGACAATACACTGTAGCTAAATCATTTAATTGAATCTGACACTTATTTCTGTCACAACATTGAGTTCATTTATAGTGAAGGTCATACAAGTTTGTACAACAAGTTTGTATAACAAAAGGACATATGATTGAGTAATACCAAGTATAAGGGGAAAAAGATAGAAAGAGTTACAAGTAAACAAAGTATGCTTCTAACACTAAAACTTAATTTTAGTGAGTTATACTTTTTGCCTGAATAGGGTTCTCACCTATATACAGTTCCCAAAGACTTCGACCTCGTTGGCTGAAGGATCCAGTGTTTTGTGATATCAGGAGCATGGTCTTTTTATCCCCAAAGTGATGGATAATCATGTGGTTCTCTTACCTTTCTTTTTATACTCTAGTTACAGTAAATCTTTGAAACATATTCTTTCAAAAGTAAGCCAAGAGAAAGCTTCTCTCGCCTGCTGGGATCTAGACCATTCTGTTTTCCCATAGTTCATTGACCCTGCTTTAGCAGGAAGGTAGGCTTCCTAGTGTGCAATTTCCATTCCCCTGTTGATTTGTATGTTAATGGGGCTTCCATTTTTTTTTATTCCACACTGGTTAATTTAAATTGGAGATGGGCTAGATAGCTGCCTTCCATTCTGTCTGGAAGAGAAAAGAATGTTTATCCCTGTATTTGGTCACAGACTTTAAAACATAGTATCAGTGAGTATCCATTATTCATCATTTCACAACAATATTAATCAGCAATATGCTGCATCCTTACCTTACTCAATATACTATTATAATATAGTGATATTGTATGCAATCAGTTGATTCAATTGCTAATCTTTTGGGGTTCAGACTCCCTGTCTTTACAGTGAAGACTCTATCTTCCCCCACTTGCTGGTTTGATGGCTTTGTTTATGTAAATATACCTTCATCATTTGTGCCTTAGAACCAGGCTGGTCAGAGAAACAAATACACTTTCCTTTTCTAAAGACAGACATGTTTATTTATTGCTTACCAAAAACATGTTAAGAACATTTTTCTAACACATATTTATAACTCTTTGTGTATACAATGAATCACACAAGAATATTAATGACCATTGATATATTAGTATTCCAGTGATAAATTACATGTCAACTTTTGGGTGTCTATCACAATAGTGTGTAAGGTGTGGAGGAGGCTGACAAGAGATACTGACACAGAATGATGAACCACCAGTGGTCCTCTTTATCACACGAACATAAGCTGAATGTATTGTAAATGTTTTCTTTTACATTTTCACTGATAGATGAGATATTAAATGTGGCATGCTGCTAGGACTGGTAATATCATAAAGAAAAACTAAAAATAATTTCAATATCTATTCTCCGGTGTGTGTAAAATATAATTGTGTCCAGCCTAACAAACAAACAAACAAACAGGAAAAAGCTTGGTTAAAATAGATTTATTAATGTTGGCAACATCAAGCAGTCAAAAGTTAGGAAATGTTGAATCTGAATGTCCCTTTCCAATTCAAAACAGTTTTTTAAAGAAACCAAATGGATACGTTAACAGGAGAAGCAAGTCCAGTATAATAGCCAGGAATTCTTATGAGAGCCCACACAAATCTGGACTTTGTCCCTTGAGACTCTGTGGCATTTTCAGGAATTGTTGTATTATAGTTCAGTGCTAAATGTCCCTTTTTCTGCATTTTACTCTCTCCAAGTGTACCTCCATCAGGAGACAGGGCTTGCATCTTCACCTTTCTCAGAGTGGAATCCTGCAATTCACCTTCTCTCTTTCTGAGGCCTGTAGAGCAATCTTTTCATCAGCTGTGATCCCTTAGTAGCTCCAACAGTGTTTGAGTCCTAAAAATCACCCTGGGGGAACTGTGGCCAGTGTGCAAATACAGTTAGCTAAACCGTCCTTGCAAATCTAAGTATTGTTTCATCTCAATCGTAAGAAGCATGATATAACAAGAGCACAAGAAAAAAAAATTAAAATACAAGTGGTCCTGTACCATCTTAGGGTATGTCTACACTAGCTCGTTAGTTCTAGCTAGGTAGGGTAATGAGGGCAAGCGGAGTTGCAAATGAAGCCCGGGATTTAAATATCTTGGGCTTCATTTGCATGTTCCCGGGCGCCACCATTTTAAAATTCCCCTTAGTCCGAACTACCTACTCTGTGCCACGTGTAGCCGCTTAAAATTTGTGTACAATACAAAGTATTGAGGCAAACTGAGACACACATAGGATTTATGAGAATATTACTGAAAATTCCCACATTGTCACATCAGGATTGAGGAGACAGCCATGTCAGGGATATTTTCCCCATGAGTCCTGAAAAGATCAGTAACCACTTGCAAAATAAATATCAGGTGATCAAGGAGTAACAGTGATTTTGTCATTGGAAGAGAGATCAAAATCCTCTACTTGCATGGGAAAGAAAATCAATGTCCTCTTTCAGACTAGTCTACAGATAGTAGAAAACTTCCAAATTGAAAATTGAGAATTCACTTAAGAAGGCTAATTCGTATGTCCATCCCTTTCTTCAACATCAGACACTCCAATCTGAGAGCAGGAAATAGAGAATGGTTGTTTTGTTTGTTTTGTAACTTCAGGTAGTACAATCAACAATTTTTTCTAAGGAACCCACTCTAATCGACTGTTCTCAAGCTCATGTCTTGAGTAGCCAGCCATAGGAGAGAGGGGGCACTTTGGCCTTGCCCCTGCCCCCTCACCACTTATACAAAAGTTCTGGTGCCCTTGGCTCAGGGGAAAGAGCATAGTATCAACTGACTGAAGACAGAAAAAGAGTACCACCGAAGAAGCAGGATTCTGCAAACAGGAGAAAGGTGGGAATGAGCCCACAGGATGAGGACTACACAAACTGCCCAAAAGAGTCCAGGAGTTGAATCATCAACCAGACCAGAATTAGAAAAGAAGTCACATGGCAAAACTTCTGGGTAGAAGGGGCTTGATCAGAGAAGACTTGAGAATGAATTTAGGAATTTACATCTAAAATTTTGACTAACAACTGCTCAGGTTTAAGTGAGACTGCAGAACAGGAGATAAAATCTCTTTAAACTTTCAGAAGTGCACTAAGGAATACATGGAAGAAATCCCCTTTTGTCCCTGATTTGTGGGGGAGGAAAGGAACTGGGTAGATTAATATTTTTTTCAAAAAGAGCATGGCTTTTTGCTTCCAGGGAATGCCAATACTGAATGGCAAAGTTGTTGGGTAAAAACCTCAAGTGTAAGAACCTGGAAGAAGTTTGATTACATGCCCAGCATTGAACATCTCCCTTGTCTACCTTCTGAGGAGGAGCAGAGCCCAAACTTATGCAAATTGCTTAAGATGCCCTTACTTGGATTGAAGACGAGGACAAATAAAGGGGTTGAGGCCTAGCACAACTAACCTTCAGTACAATTGTTTTATGTCATTGTTCTAGAGGAACTTTCTAGAGGAGGGTACTTTCTTAGACAGGATGACATAGAGATGCTGGATCAAAAGAACTATGTGCCAGAAGGGAGAAGAGTGCTGATGAAACCCTCCCCCCCCTTTTTTTTTTTGCATGAACTGAATAGAAGGAAGAAGGCAAATATGATGTAGAGCAGAGCTGCTCTCCATATGGAACTCCCTTCATCCAGCTTGAGAGCAGGTGATGGGATGGAAAAGTCTTGCAAGGTTTTTTTGGACTGCTCTATGACAAAGATAGAGTGGGTAATGATTCAAGGGGTGGACACCACAACTTTGTAAGTCAGGTGAAACAAGAGACCGTGCCTTTTTGTGTCTTTGAAAATGTGACAAAATCTCAAGACAATGTGGAATGAGATGCGTTCTTCATTCTCTGGCATGGAGGGTTACAGAAAAACCCTGAAAGGAAACTGTACTTTGAGAGTCTTTTTCCCATTTATCAGAGGCCACATTGAGGAGAGCAGAGGGCATCAAGAAAACTTTTTCATTAATTAATTAAAGCGATGGAAAGATTTTATCATGAAAATGCATGTCCCTACATAACGAAGGAAGGTCAGGATAAGAAAAGAATGAAAGATGTATTGTGATTGGTACAATCTGAATGAGGTCTGATGACCAATTGATCAATTTTAAAGACACTAGATATTGTGAATCTGAAACATCTAATATCTGGGTGATAAAGGTGTGGGAAAGGATATTTCATCTCCTCTGCGGTAAAAGACAAATGGGAAGATTATGGCGCAACATTTTCAAACAAGCGGGTGCCAGATTTTCAAATGCTCAGGATCGACAACTGACACCAAGTATTTAAGAGCTATGCTCTCATTTAGAATAAAAAAAGGACAAGATTTCAAAAGGTTTCAGCATTCACCAGCTCCCATTGAGAAGTGCCACTTATAGCTAACTCTTGAAAATCCAACTTCTTATTTCAGTGCTTAAATGAAAGCTGGACTATTTTGAAGAGTTGATCCTTAGTACATGTGATTTTAGGAGTGCTAGTAAGACAAATTATGCAAAAGGCTCAGGAACATTATTGCATCCTTGAATAGCTCAGTGCTTTCTAGAATTCTGTAAGGTAGTAAAAGAAGAGGTCAGGGTGGGACTTTTGTGCTACCTATTCCCCAGTCTACACTAGGGACTTATTTTGAAATAACCACCCTTATTTTGAAATAATAAGCAGAGCATCCACGCTACCAAGCCCGTTATTTCAAAATAATGGATTGGTTATTTTGAAATCTGTACTCCTGCTTTCCTTGACGAATAATCTTATTTAAAAATAGTTATTTCAGAAGTTATTATTTCAAGTTTAGTTATTTCAAAATAATTTCCTAGTGTAGACACTCCCAAAGGTAGACACATCTTTGCCTCTTGTTTTCTTCTCCGTGAAGCCTGTTTGTGAAGCCTGTTTGTAAAGCCTGTCTCTTGATTTCCAGAAATGATTGGAGAAAAAGAACATATGACAAACATTTCTGAGTAGCCACAAGGAAGAAATGGAAAGGTGACAGATAACAGGATAAAAATCGATTGTGCAGCAATCATCAAAGATGGAAATAAGTGTAATTCTGTTAATTACCAACCTTGATATCTAATATCCATTATCAATAAAATAATGCAGTAAATATCCAAAGAAAACAAATAATTTAAAATCTAGATAGCAGACCCATGATCTATACTTAGTTTTATAAGTGGAGGAAGCAAATCCTAAATAACCAAAGTAGATGAGAAACCTGTCTGCATGCTCTGTAGAGGCTTATGACTTAATTATAAAACTAAAGAGCTGACTCCTACTTTATTACAGATTTCTCTGTCTTTATGTAATCCAGTACCATTCAATGGTGACTGATGCCATTGGATAGGTGGCTCTTGCTAAACAAATTTGGGTATAACCAGAAAATGAATGCTTAAAGTGAAAGTAGTACATATAATGGGCCAGCAGATCTCAGAAGGGAAATTTCTGTGGCCATTAAGGAGATGTTATAACCACATGGTCCTATGTGTGGAAGTTTCTCTAATATGTGCCAGCTAGCAATAATTTCCAAAGGACCATGTAGCAAAAGGAGATTGCTACAATTCACAGCACTGTAGTGACATACAATTTTTATGTGCCCATGACATAGTTCTTCTGGGCCCCTGACTCTCTCCCTGTTCTGGAAGTTCCAAGTGAGAAGTGAGCACTGGCTTTGGAATCTTTAGCTATGGGTTTCTGATTTGGAACTAAATGGCTAAGAGGTAGTAAAGTGCAAAGGGAATCTTCCCTAATACATTTGGATTTTAGAAAAGCTTCTGGTATGCATTGGACACACAAAGATTTTGCCACTGGAAAATTTTCCTAATAGAACCAGTGATTGGAACACTAGTACAGACAGTATGGTAGCCACAACCTGCAGCATGGTCTATATACTGGTTTTCAAACTTAGGTTGCATGACCATACAGATAATCCACTGGCAGGCCCGCAACATTTTGTTTATTCAAGTTTCCATAGCCAGAGAGACTCGTAGCTCCCATTGACTGTGGTTTGCCATTTCCAGCCAAGGGGAGCTGCATGTCTTCATAGCTATGCACACTTGAATGAACAAAGCATCACAAGCCCACGAGCAGCTTACCTGAGCAGGCCAAAGACCCAAGTTTGGAATGCTCTATATTCAGAGGATAATAGGTATGGGAATGAATTTTAGAAAAAAAGAATGTGAGAACACAGTCTAGGGACATTCACAAAGCTCTGGAAAGAGTAATTGTCAGAACCAGGATTAAAATTCAGAAAGTTCTTATTCTTCTTTCTTTAATATAGACCGGTTGGTCCAATTGTGGCATTTCACATCAGTCAAAATGCAGCTATGATAGTGTCTTTTGCTATAGTCTCATCTGATTTATTAACTTAAAATGGTTGGACACATTTCATTTTTTAAAAAGTTTCTAAAATAAAGTGCATTTGAAATGTAATTTTACCTAAATCCATCTTTTATTCACAAACACCTGATAAAAAGATAGAATAACATCCCTATATTGATATTTCAGTACCATTTGTTTATTACTATGCCCTTTTTAGAGCAAAAGAGTATTTAAATGTATTACTACTAGCATTTCCATTTATTATTGCAGCTAGCTTTAAAAAGACCGAAAATTACAAGAGATTGCATATTATTGATCAGTGGATTATGAAGCAAGAGTGTAAAGTAGTGAGCTGAGGTATTACATTAATTATACTTGGCTATAGATAGTTTAGTGCCTTGTCTGTTGAAGTTAAAGGGTATTCCTCAAATGAACTGATGAACCCAGTTTACATAGTTCCCTCACAGACTTTCTCTTGATATGTCTTATTACATATGAATAAAACTCATCATCTGTTTTGTTTCTGTAATAATTATATTGTGTAGTCCTATGCATTTCTTCTGCTGTCTTCATTTTATGATATATGCTGTAGTAGCTCACATAAATAAATAGGGCAAGCAAATTAAGCAGTTTAAATAAATTAATTTACTCTGAAACTTTGTATTCAAATCTTTTATGCTCACTGGATTTCATTTTAATGAAACCCTTCAAAGATCAATACATTGTATGCCAAACAATGAAATTATACATTAAATTAAATTATTAAATATGCTCGTTTTCACTTTATACTATACACTGTGAATACAGGCAGTCCCCGGGTTACATGGATCCGACTTACATCGGATCCCTACTTACAAACGGAGTGAGGCAACCCCGCACTAGCTGCTTCCCCCCAGCAGACCAGGGAGACGTGAAGCTAGCGCGCCCCCCTGCCCCCAGCAGACCAGGGAGACGCGGAGCGGCTTTTCTCAGCAGACACCTCAGCTTGAGAATAAAGGACTAAGGGAAGTGAGGTGTGGGAGAATAAAACTGAGCTCTGGAGAAATGTTTGGCTAGAGTTTCCCCTACAATATGTACCAGTTCCGACTTACATACAAATTCAACTTAAGAACAAACCTACCGTCCCTATCTTGTATGTAACCCGGGGACTGCCTGTATTTAAATCCTCCTAAATCTAAAGAAATATATCATCTGTGTTCTGAAAACATCTGTATTTTAATTCTCCACTTGACTACTTGTTTCATGGGCATATAAACACAATCAAACTCATAATATGCTTAGAGCTAAGATGTAGTAAACTTTCTTCATCAATGTTTTTAACTTAAAAAATTGAGACTATTAAAGTAGAATCCACTTAAATGTCTTGATACATTGTTTTAAAAGGTCCTTGCCCTCTCCTTTAATAGGCCCATTGAGTCCCTGTGCAGTCATGATAACATGCATAGCAAATGCTGACAGTAAATTTCAAACTTACTATAGATAGATGTTCATTCAAATACTGTGTGCTATGTAATGACAATCAGAGCTGTTGCAAATTTTGGTTGGGGTTTAAGGATGAACACTGTGTTTCTTCTGCAAGAGGCTTGTACACATGAACAGTAGCAAGTTTTCATGTGTTCCACTACTACGAATTGCATTATGTCAGAAATAAAGCTGGTTGAAAAGTAATAAGAAAAATAAATTTTCTGTTGTTTCTCAAATTTCTGATCGGGATTATTTAAGAAATCCTGACTTTCAGTGAAACACAATGAAGTTACCTGCTCAGTTGATGATTTCTGAGAAAAGCTAAATACGGAGAGTACTTCTAAGAATAACTTAAATAGATATTTAGAAATAGAATAAGCATCTTCAGTGAATGATAATCTTCTATGAATGCACTTTCCTGTAACTTTTTTGCCTAAAATATGTATGCATATTAATTTTTTAGGCTCTTACAGTATATACTTTTATTTAAGTTCTTATGGGAGTCAGTAAGTCAAGCAGAAAAGAGAGAGTTCTGAGCACTTTTTGTAAATCTAACCACTTAGCTAAGTGCCTAATTAGGAGCTGAGCTCCTTTGAAAATCTATGGTGAAATCCTAACATGAGTGAAATCAATGGGGCCAGGATTTCACTCTTTTTTTTGGCCCTCATTCTGAAAAGATTAACACGTAGTTAACTTTAAACACTGTCAGCCTGACCCAAGTCCTGTTTAAGACCGTGGCAAATTTTCTGTTCATTTAAGTGTGAGCAAGTTCAGGATCCTGTCCTACTGTTCTATTAAATTTATTGATATGAATTATTTTTTGTGTGTAAAGATAAACATAAACGTAAGGATTTGTCTCTGCAAAGCTTGTATTGATCAGGAGTGTGAAAAAAAAACCTGATCAACATAGAGTTCACCAGCTAATGTATGAATATGGACAGTGCTATGTCGTTGAGAAAGCATCCACTGCTGCTATAGCTACTGCCATTCATTGAGGGTGGTGTAATTGTGCCAGAAGCAGAGTTTCTTCTGACATCACAGAACAGCTATATGGGAGACCTTTCAGTGGTGCAGCTTCAGCAGTACAACTGTGTTGCTCTTGGATCCATAGTGAAGACATAGCCTGTCTTTATAAGAGTGGGGCCTTAGGTGCCCAGGTAGGAGATGTTGGGTCCTGAAGTTTTTTTTGAAAATCTAGACTTGTTAAATTAGTCTTAAAGAGCTATTTACAGGATATATTAATTCTGTTTGTGGGCCAAATTCTCAGGGGGTTATTTATTTATTTTTAACTAACAAAATGGTCAGATATTTTAGTTACTAATATCTGAAGGTCATACTTATGCCTTATATATTCTCACACTCACGTGCAAAGGTACACAGGGAGGTACAGGCTTACCACCAATCTAGTTCCTTCTCAACTATCTTCAGTTTGAGATAGTGTTGTGGTGTCGATTGTTAGCTTTAAAGCTACTACGTTATTCTGTATTTTTTTCTTAGCATTTTATTTAATTGTGTTTCTAATTTATTTTAAGCACTGGCTTGTACATTTACCCTCTTTCTCTGAGTCTTTTTCTTCAACCAGAGCCTTCTTTGTCTTTCAACCTTTCTTTGTCTGTGGCTTCCTTCTTCACGTTATGCCAAAGACTCCAGTTCTCAAATCCTGTCATACGTGCCACAAGCCTTTCTCCCTAAGCAATGGGCATTCTAGCTGATGTCTGTCCCACCAAAGTACCAGATATTCTCTGAGCTTAAGAGCAGATCTAGGACACTGAGAGAAGACTGATTGAAGTGTCCTTGTTCCAGCATTCTGGGATGGTCCAACACCTCTCAGCTTCTGTACACTGGCTTCCACCATTTCACTAACTTTGGACTCAGTAAGCAGAGACCAATGTGCAGCTTTAGAAGTGAAAGAAAGCCATTCCCTGTAGAGAGATCCCAAAATAAGGGGAAAGTCACCAATGAGGCTAGGGAGCAAGGAAACCTCATGTCCCAGTTTATATGACGACTCTTCTAAGAAGCCGTAAATGCATGCTCTGGTACCATCTCCTTTGGGTCATAGTCACAACAAAAGCAAGGACTGTGCCCCCATGGCATCTCTGGTACCATTTGAGATTCCTATCATATTGCTAGGCTCTCCATTACTAATCAGTTTAATCTTTCATGAGGACTTGGTTGCTGTAAGTTCTGGATGTTTTCTCTTTAAAAAGAACTAAAAGGGATCTTTTTGCCAGTGCTAAAGCATTACCTTCAGAGGCATCACTCCACCGCTCCCTTCATTGCTACTGTATCTCACTCCTTTCCCTTATACTCAACCAGAACGGGCTTTCTGGAACCTATGGAATCATTATACTGACCAGTGTTAGAAGGTGCCTTCCCGTAAAAGGCACTGAACAGACCAACAGCAAATAGTACATCTGACCCTCCCTATCAGGAGGACTCCTTGGAGGACAAGAGCTAGTGTCTTAGGAGAAGACACCACCATCTGACAAGTCCTCTTCTTCCTCCAATGAAGAAGTTATCTCTACCCTCACCATCTTATGCAGATGATTTCAAGACCATTTAAAAATTGATAAAAAGGGAAAGGCCTCATCTAAGATCCCTGTTGGAGATCCAGATGGCCCAACACTCCTTTCTGTACAAGTTTGTCTTTCCCATGAATAAGGCATTACCTTCCCCAGTCTGCACTGAATAGAAGACACCTCAAACATCCCACTGACTTGCAAGAAGGCCAACAGAAATATTATGTACTGCCCAAGGGTTTGGAATAATTTTTCTTCCCAACTTCCCTTTACCTGCTGACTTCGTGTAGTGGATACTCTCAATGAAAGGAATCTATAAGCTTGCTCCAAATCAACTCTCTTAGACAAAGAGTTCAAGTGTCGTGTAGGCCATACAATCTATTTGTTATTGTATGGCAAAGTATGATTTCACAAACGGTGGAAAAAAATCACATTTTTTTTACCATTATCCCCTAACTAAAGAGACCAGTTTCTAGCCCTCATTGTCAAAGGCCAGGTGATTTAAAATATATTCTGCAAGTTTCCCTCAGCAAGCATACACAGCCTCATGTTCAATGGCAACTGATGTCATCATGCACTGAACTTCTTGGTTGCAAGCCTCAGTCTGCCCAAGGAAGTTCAGAATATGATTGAGGATCCTTCCTTTGAAGGGCATAAGGCCTTCAGTAATAACTCTAATGGTTACCTCCATTCTCTTTACAATTCCTTATACCTCAGTGCCTCCAGGCCTGGCTCAAAACTCTTAATACTCCCACATAGCACAGTCTTTCCAGATGTGGTGGAGGCACCACATGGACCCTCTGACTGCCCTGGCATGTAGGATCTGGCTGGAAGGGAGCCATAGTTCCTCTACTTCTGGGAACTCTGGCACATACAGCACAAGGCAAGCCCCAGAACCTGCTTCCTTTGCTCATTCTTTGTGCACAATGCTACATAAATATTAGATATTCACTTCTAGTACAGGTTTTTCATCAACAGAGGCCCTGCCTATTTTAGAAAGGATGCAATTAAAAAAATTGAGTACTCATGAACACAAAGCATTTTTGCTGCAACTTGTTTGTATATCAAAAATTTCCTGCTGGGCAAACATAAATAAACGGATGTTTCTTTATTTATGCCCCAGTTTTGGGCACATTTTGTTCAACCCATAGTCCCATTGAGATGTTTGTGACCATTTGAAAAGTAAGGTTTTACACACATGGATAACGATGTCAGAGTCTTGCCCTTATTTATTTATAAAAGTATAATAGCATCCATTTTCTCAGGATACTGGTAACTGCAACCACTCAAAACAACCTAAATTAATTTTTGCAAACAGAATTCAATGAAAAAACAAATTGCCTATTAAATATAGTAGAAGGAATCAGTTAAAAAACCTTCTGGAATGGTTAAATCTTTTGCTGCATTATAAAACTCATGCTCTGGTGCTCTAGAAACTTCCTCTGAGAATCATGTATCTTGAAGTGTTAAACCCAAGGACTCAACAAGAGTAACTTATCAGAATAGGATTAGAGATTTCCCATATAACAAGGAGCTATAAAAATAATGTTCAATAGTCAGGAAGGCTGTTGTATTTATTTTGTTGTCTCATTTTTGGGGGGGTGTAGGAACGTGTTCCAGACAGCCCTTCTCCTGCTCCTTCCCTTGAAGAAGGTCGAAGACCTGGCAGCCATCCATCATCTCATCGAAGCAGCAGTGTGTCTAGTTCACCTGCACGGACTGAGAGCTCTTCAGACAGAATCCGTAAGTCACGTTCTTCTCCTTGTCACCATTTTAGATTTGACTAGATTCACTTGTAATTATTTGAATAAAAACACCTTTATTCTAAGTAGATCTCAGATGGATCATGTTCTGAAGTTCAGATGCAATAGCTATCGCTCAACATTAAGTTCCACAGTTCATAATATCACAATGTATGAATCTTCATTAATAGGTACTGATATAATTATGTCATATTAAGCATAAAGCATTATTAAGCATATTAAGCATAAAGCATATTAAGATATAAAGCATAAGCATTATGTCATATTAAGCATAAAGATATAAACTATGGAACAGAATTGCACCAGGAAAGCCATTTGCTAGACTAGTTTCAGAAATGAACATATACAGATTGCGATACATTTTTCTATTTTACAGTTTTATTTAATCCTGTTACTCTAGTTGGACTTTAAAATTAAACCTGGCTTCAAAAGTGACATTTTATGTGATGGAATTGGGGCTTTTTAAAAAATTAGGTGAAATATATATTTTTAAAATCTGCATAGTGTATTTATATCATAGGGTATGTCTACACTACCCCGCTAGTTCGAACTAGCGGGGTAATGTATGCATACCGCACTTGCTAATGAAGCCCGGGATTTGAATTTCCCGGGCTTCATTAGCATAAGCGGGGAGCCGCCATTTTTAAATCCCCGCTGCTTCGAACCCCGTGTAGCGCGGCTACACGGGGCTCGAACTAGGTAGTTCGGACTAGGGTCCTATTCCGAACTACCGTTACTCCTCGTGAAACGGTACACGGGGTTCGAAGCCGCGCTACACGGGGTTCGAAGCAGCGGGGATTTAAAAATGGCGGCTCCCCGCTTATGCTAATGAAGCCCGGGAAATTCAAATCCCGGGCTTCATTAGCAAGTGCGGTATGCATACATTACCCTCCTAGTTCGAACTAGGAGGGTAGTGTAGACATACCCATAAATATAAAAACATTATGGTAGGGAATGTGACATAAGAAATATTATCACTTCAGAACTCACGAGAAACAGAGTCAAATTGCACTGTGAAATTTTAAAATAATGTCATTTTTATGATAGTTCTATGGTGAGGATTTGTTGTAGAGATGTTAGATATCGTGTAACTGTATCAGAGGCAGCAGCACAGGGTGGCAGATGGGAGCTGGTCTTCCAGAGGAGACCGTTTAAAAACCAGCTCCCCACACAGACAATCTGCCTGCCGCTCCATGCTGCTGCCTCTAATACAGAGGCAGCAACACGGGATGGCAGCAGTTCTTGTCCATGTGGGTCCAAGCTCCCCATGGACAGAGGCTGATACACAGTAGCAGCCCCTGTTTGCGGGGGGATGAGGGGGACCAAGCTCACCCTGGACAGAAGTTACTCCATGGGATGCCGGAGCAGCCTCTGTCTGTGGGGAGCTCAGAAGCCCGTGGACAGGTGCTGCTGCCATGGATCAGCCTCTTGTCTGCAGCAAACTTGAGCCACCATCGACAGAGGCTGCTTTATAGCAGCCTCCCCTGCCCTCCCTGACCCGGCGCTGCTGCCTCTGATGGGAGGACAAGGGGCGCTCTTCCCCCGCCCCCATGCTGCTGATAGAGGCAGAAGCTTATGCGGGGAGGGCAGACGGCACCACAAATCTGGTGCTGGAAGGAACTGGCTTCTGCCTGCCCACCCTTGCTTCCTCTATAGGAGGCAGTGGTGGGAAGGGAGCAGGTGGGTCCATGGAGCCAGCACACATGGGGAATCTGCCTGAAAGCCTGCTCGCTGCATGTATTGGCTCCAGCCTGCCCCACTCATGCTCCATGCTGCTGCTGCTTCTCTAGCAGAGGCAGCAGCATGGGGGTTAGAGAGCAAACTAATCTACTGCTTATGGAGAGCCTGCTTAAAGCCAGTTCCTCATGGGCAGGGCACCAGCTCCCACTCCCCGCCTTGCTGCCTCTGATACAGAGCTAGCAGGTTGGGGGAGTCAATGTTGTCCACAAGATTAGCCAATAAGCCTTTTATACTAACAACACATCACTGCTTTGTTAAAGTTGTCAGTTGGGGAAACTGAAAGTTTTGGTCCCTTAATAGGAGATATTTGAGATTTTAAACATAAAGATGCATTTTAGGATTTTAGATAAATTCCATTGCCTGGATTTTTCAGACTGCTTGCAGACTTAGGAAGGTACCACTGTGCTGATTTAGATTTGAATCACATTTTCAATATTACTGAGTAATAGAGACAGATTTTAAAAATAACATCATAGATTGTAGTGTAACATGCTACAACAATGCCCTGGATTTTCTGTTAAATTCTGTGGTCATGAAATAGGAGAGCTCTGCATATTTTCCATACTTTCCTTGGGTCAAATAGGGATCAAATCCAAAAAGGAACTATACAATTAAGAAAGTATCTTAAAAAAAAACATGAGTAATGTTGTGTTGGATTTATGTCTGTTTATATGTATGACTAGCAGCTGTACATCAGAATGGGCTGTCCATGAACCAGATGCTGATGGGTTTATCGCCTAACATTCTACCTGGCCCTAAAGAGGGTGATCTGGCTGGTCATGAGGTTGGACATGAGACAAAAAGAATACACATTGAGAAAGGTAACATGGAATTTATGTTCTTATGGATTTGGTGTCTTTTATATATACATGACCCTGATCACAGAAGCTGCATCATTATTATATTGTGTTACATAAATGAGATCCTAAATGGCTTTTCTGTCTCATCTACTACTTTATAGTCTAGTAAGGAGAAAACAAAATAAATATTACAAAGAACAAAGAACATATCAAATTAGGTCTGAATTATTTCTTCAGGATCTAGATAAAAGACTGCACTTGTATATACAGTATTTTTTTAGCTGTTTTGGTCCACTGGTGTGGGGGAGCAGGGCAAAGTAAACAATTGCCCCAGGGCCTGGTGATTCTTAGGGGCCTGGGGCTCCTGGACACTGTCGCTGCCACAGTAGCAACAACAATGTCCAGAGCCCTATACCCCTTTGAATCACTACTGGAGCACCATAATAGGCATTCTGTAGGCTGGAGGGGAGGCAAAGCTGCAGTTCGTGCAACATTAGGGATTGGCCTCCCTTGGCCCTGATCCTGTGAGGACCCAGAGTCCCAAACACACACCTTGCCCTGGGATCCAAGGTGGCTGTCAGCCCCACTGGAGACAAGGTGATTAAGGAAATATATTTTATTGGACCACCTTCTGTTAGGGAGAAAAGCTTTAGAGCTCACACAGACTTCTTCTTCTACAAGGTGCTTATATTTTGCAGTCACATGCTGAGTTAGTCTCCTAGGCCTGAAGAAGAGCTCTGTACTTTTCAAATATTTTAATAAACGATACCAATGATTTTAAATAAGTGTTGTATCTATAATCTTCCAACAGAAAAAGTCAGTTGCTAAAAATCATTCTCCATGTAACTGACTTTGATGAGGTAATTTGTAAAGGTGCTGAGCATCAGGGATAGTGGGCCCTGCACAAGGAAAAAGGCAAGAGTAATACTCTGCTGCAGCAACATCCAATAGCATAAAATAAAAGTGGTGCATATTAAGTAATTTGTTTTCAATTTAATTGACTCTCTGACTTCAAATGTATGAGTTAGATTAATGGTCTATTAGCGTTTATATTAATTGTAATACCATTTCATCATGTCATGTCTATAGGCTTGTTATGTTCCATATACACTAGAAATATTAACCAAATTCTTCAGTATTTAAAAGAGTCATATTTCATACAGAATTTTTACCTAAACTGTACAATAACATTAAACAAGCTTTGTAGAGCTGGAAAAATAGTATCAATAGAAGAAGAGTTGGAAATAGGAGCTGTTTCCCATAGGTCAGGCCTGCACTAGGAGTCTATGTCGAACTAAGGTCCACAACTCCAGTTACAAGAATAGAGTAGCTGAAGTTGACATATTTTAGTTTGAAATACTGCCCCATTCCCACTGTGGCTATGTCTAGAATACACTTTCTAAAGAGGCTTTTTCGAAAGAATCTTTCAAGAAAAGCCTCTTTCGAAACAGTGTCTAGACTACAAGCAGATTTTTCGAAAAAGTGAGCCACTTTTTTGAAAGTCTAGATGCTCTCTTTCAAAAATGCACAGTTTGAATTCAATAGTACCTTTTTTCGAGAGTACTTTCGAAAAAAAGGCATTATTCCTTGTAAAATGAGGTTTACCGCGATCGTAAAAACCGCCACATTCTTTCGATTTACTTTTGAAAGAAAGCAGCTGCAGTCTAGATGCAGGTGAAGTTTTTTTTAAAAAAGGCTACTTTTTTCGATAAAACCCTGTAGTCTAGGCACACCCTGTGGGAGGCTGATGGGAGAAACTCTTCCGTCAATTTCCCTTACTGTTCTCAACCCAGTGGAGTACTGGAGTTATTGGGAGTATGATCAATGGTCGCTTTAGCTGGTCATTCTTAGTCCCGCTAATTCAACCAATGGGAGATCTATCCCCACAGTGCTGATCTCCTGATAACTGCAGACCCTTAGTTAAAAAATATTCTGGACAGATGAATCAGAAGAAATTAGCTCTTTTGGACAGGTACAAAATGTAAAAGCCAGTTACTTTAATACAGCTGGAAAGAATGGCTACAATAGTAAAGATTTTAGCATATAATATTCTGTGCTATATTTTAATAGTTATAAGAGGTTACCTTTTCTGTCCTGTGTCTGACCATTGAGATATGAAAATTAATTAAAATCTGGACACTTCTATTCTGGACGTGGCATCTTTAATAAGATTACCCTAAAAATAATGGAGGCAACATTTCTTTTATATAAACCATTAATTTTGGTTCATTACACACAACCTGTGTTAGCAACTTATATGCCCCATTCAGCACCTACACATAGTATCCCTGCTGAGGAGTACAATGTGATCAAATAGGCTTATTTTGAATTTCAGTAAATGTTTCCATTTCAGCCCACTGAAGTCACATATTTTTGCTGTGTTGTCCACCTAGCAAACAGCAGCACATATTCGGAATTGGTACCGTTTGTCTGCTAGAAAAAGTAAAAACAACAGGAACATGATTTGTTTCTAATGGTTCTCCAAATATGTTTCTCCATCCAGCCACTAGTTCAACTTGCTATAAAATTTGTTCGTATTAGAAATGCTGAAGATTCCCTTTCTTTAACAGTCATTGTTTAGGTCAAAGCTTCTATTTTATCTTTTTCTTTCTCTCACTTTCACTCTCTCTCTTTTCTGTTCCAGCCTATTGAATTAATGGTAAATATTCATGGGCTATCTAGATTGATAGGGCATACTAAATTAAAAATTGTTTTCTGTCATGACTACATTTATCATATCTCTCATACCAGCCCTCTAACTTTTATACGAAACTTATCTGTATTAAAACAAGTGATTCCATTCACAGATATTTGTGGAGATAGTAATTATCTGTTAGTGTCACTATGGCCCTGACATTCAGATCTGCAGTATGCTACTACCACCTCTAATCTGTCAAAAGGTAATTATATATATGTAGCATGCAAATTCTCAGGCATCATCTGAATCTGGCTTGTCCTTGTTACCTGACTTTAAAAAAAAAGTAAGTTTTCAATATGAGTCATTAAGCATTTATGCATTACTCTGTTTTCTTCTGAGACATATTTGTGCCAATCCATCACTAGAATGACTTTTAATTACAGCTGTGAGAACTTGGGAACTCCCACCTCATGAAGAAGCCTCTGTCTCTTTTCTTCCTTCTTCTTCTCCCAATTTTTTTAAACCAAAAAGCTCTCCAAGGTCTTGAGCTTAGGGAGAAATTAATTAAAATCAATGGGAAATTTAAATAGGAGAAAAAGTTAGGGTAATGAAATGTAATAAAGACACTATATTTTAAGATGATCCAAGAGAAGCCAGAAGGGGCCAATTGGAATTGATTCAAATGACGGGCTTATTCAAGGAGAGAGAATATCATGTGTCTTGGGCAATATGAGGAGTTAATCTACCCACTTTCTCTACAAGTACAGTATAGCATAATAATTATAGATCCAGTGTATATGTTCTGCTTGATCTTAATAGGCAGCAGAACAAAGAAAGGAATTATTTCTTATCACAATGCATGGAACTTATTACCAGGAGAAGTTGTGGAGGCAAAAACTCTTACTGGTTTCCAAAAAAGAATTAAATATATTCATGGAAGATGGGTCCATCAATGGCTACCAGACATTATAGTCAGGAATGCAATTCCATGCTCAGGGTGTGCCTACCGGATGCTGGGACTAGATGACAGTAGATGGAAATTGAAGATTGTCCCGTTCAGTTCATTCTCTTTGAAAAGTATCTGGCAATGGCCACTGTTGGAAGACAGGATGCTGGACTACATGGATCTTTGGTCTTGACCCAATGTGGCGATTCCTATACTCAGTCTAAGGAACTAGGTTTACAGGATCAGTCGGAAAAGGCTTTCCTTGTCGACTGATCCCCGTCTAGACTGCCACTTTTTTCTGGCAAATTGCCATGTCGGCAAAAAGCAGTGGCCATTTTTATTCTAATGAAGTGCGGATATTTAAATTCCCACTTCATTAGCAATTTTGTTATGTCTAATTTACATCCCTCTGGTGACAGAGGGATGTAGTATAGACATACCCTAATTGCCTTCCAAAAATATTTTTCTCCTTCTAAATTACTTTATTTCATTGGTTTAATAGATTCTATTATGTCTGCTTTTGAAGTCCATTCTGTCTTAGGGCCTAATTTTGTAAATGACTGAGTCATCTCAACTCCCATAGAAGTCAATTTGCCATTAACACAGTGGGAGTAGTTTTGGATTCCATTGGCCTAATCCATAGCCTATGAACATCCATGGAAAAATTTCCATTAGTTTCAGTGGACCATGGATCAGGCCCCAGATCAATATTTGTTGAAACAAAATAGAAGAATAAATTGTTCTAACTTCCCCTTCCCCCAAAAAACAAAACAAAAACTTAGTTTCTGTATCTTTAAGAAAATCTGTTTCACTATCCCTGATTGCTCATCAGAGTAACAAATTTTCCAGCCACACTGAAAATATACTGCCAAATTGCAAATGATTCTAGTAACTGAAGTTAACTGAGGTTAACTGAAGTGTTTGTCAGTAGTTACCATTAAGACAAGTTGTCTTCTATTCAGCAGCCTGCATGTAAGGAATCCTGTCATGATGCATATTTTTTTTAAAAAAATATTTAAATAGGACTACACAACAGAAATCAGTATTATGAAGTGGTAGAGTTGTGTGTTAGATAATCGTGTCAAGAGAAATTCAGTTAACTTTAGTAGTGAGATGAAAATAAAACTATGAGCTGCTGCAAGTGATAAAATTGTCCATAAGAACATGAGTTGATTATCAATGATTCCACATATTGTGTTAAAATATTATAGTTATTAGGGCTTCAGATTAGAACCTTTTCTGTCTACATACATTTATAATGTATAGATTGAAATCAATCATAAGTGAAGCCTGAATGTCATTATTACATTTTAAAGTGAATAAGTCACTTGAGGTGTTATAGAAAGGACACTCTCATTTTGAAAACCGTGTAGGCTGTTTTCAGTTTCTGTAATAAAATATGTACTGCCTTCCCAACAAAAGCTAAACTAATCTTTTCATAAATTTATTTGAAATCTAGTATTAATGGAATGTTACAAATGATTTTCAGATAATCTACACAAATCTCCTTTAAAATGCCATGGTACCTGCATGAAGTATAGCTTTTTGACAACCCCAATATTTTTCCCCTGTTTGATGCAAATATAATATATTTTATGTAGCTCAGGACATGACCAGTCCTGGATAGCCAGCCAGTGCTAGTCAGAGGTAAAATATTTTAAAAGGCCAACTATACAAAGTGAAACACAGAAACTAATCTAAATGTTCTGAGAATTTGACTAGAAATATACCTAGGCTATTCACCCTAACATCCACTCCCCAAAAAGCATCCACACGTGCATCACACAAGTGTTCACACACAGAACACATTGGAGAGGTGAATCCCTTTCTGGTTCCTGCAGATGGCTGGCTAAAACCAGCGGCAGATATAGGGCAGGGCGAGCAGTGGCTGCCTCGGGCCCCGCGCTTCAAGAGGCCCCGCTCCAGCCCACTCACCCTGCTGTATATCTGCTGCCCTTACCTGCTGGGGCTGCCTCCGCCGCTGCCCTTAGCTGCGAGTCCACAAGCGGCTCCGTTAGCCAGTGGTGCATGCGGCGGTGTCTTGTTGCCAGGGAGGCGAAGGGCGACGCCTGGCCATGGCGCCCGGGTATCCTGCTGCTCCACCCTCCTGCCCCACCCAGAGAGAGGCTGGGGGTGAGCCCAGGGGGAGCCCAGACCCCTTTCCTGCTGCGCCTGGGGGTAGAGCAACCCGCCCTCCAGGGAGACCCCATCTCCTCCCGCCAGTCCCCACCTCCTCCCACTCGTGGGTGTAGCGCAATCCAGCTCCACAGACAGCGCTCCCCCCCCACACGTCCCTGGGAGCAGGGGGAGTTGCCAGCTGCCCCCGCCCAGCCAGGAGCTGTTCGAAAGGCTGAAATGGTTATTTTGGCCTGTCTGATGAGTCAGACACCCCTGCCTGCTGGTCCTCCCTATGGCCCATCTGTACGCCATCCTCCACGTAGCCACACCCTGCCTGCCCCCCAACCCGAGTAACCACACGCTGCCTGCCCCCCCAAGTCCCAACACCCACACGCTGCCTGCCCCCCAAATCTCAGCACCCACAAATTTCCTGTCCCCCCCAAATCCCAACACCTAATGCTGCCTGGCCCCGCAAGTCCCAACAGCCTCATGCTGCCTCCCCCCACCACCCAACGCTGCCTGCCCCCCCAAGCCTCAACACCCACACTCCACCTGGCCCCCGCAAGTCCCAGTGCTGCCTGGCTGTGGAACACCCAACACTGCCTGGCAAATACCAGCCATGGGCAGCGAAAGAGAATCTACTGTGAGCCAGGAGCGTTTTGTAGGTCTTTCAATTATATCGATTGAAAACTACCTCTGTAAAGAAATGGACTTTACTGACATAATTGAAGAATGTGCTGCCAAAAGAGCTAGACAGCTACAGTAAACTTAAATACAAATTAAAATGTTTAATTATTAATGCAGAATTGTGTTTAAGAATGAATTACAATATAATTAAAATAAAAATTATCCAACTAAATTAAGTTTCTATCAAATTTACCCAATTCACATTTAATATGAAAAATAGCCTTCATTTTGCGCATTTGATGCCTTTTTTCTATTTTGTGTATAAAGGGGGGCCCCACAAAATGGTGCTGCCCTGGGCCCCGCAAAACTCTCATCCGCCTCTGGCTGAAACGATGAAGCATATCTTTTAGGAACACAAGAAACAAACTGAAAATGAGCCCAAGATCTGCTGAAAAGCTTTCTCTCTGCATTACTATCATACAATCACACTCATACATTTGTTTAGGTCCCTCTTAAAGTTTATTAAGTAGTTAGTACCCACATTCTCAGCCTTCTGATGTCTAGAACATTCTAAGATCCAGGCTCAAATTGTTCATGGCTGGTTTATAGCCAATTTTTCGTGTGCCAACATTATTCTTTGGCTTAAATAGCTCTTCACCCTCCCTCATGTTTACCTTCATGATTACCTTCATTTTGTTAGGCTAAGCAAGCCTAGCTCTTTCATTCTCCTTTCCTAAGATAGGGCTGCCTTTCCCTTGATCATCCTAGGAGTTCTTCTTTGCACCTGTTCCAGTTGGAATAAATATGGGCAGCCAGAATTGTGCACAATATTTCAAATGAGGTTTTATCAGTGCCTTGCACCATGAAATGTCATTGCATGTTGTCTCCTTCTAGTCCCCTTGTTTTAGCCTTTTGAACTTCACTCCTACCCCTATTTTTCTTTTTGTTTGCCCACCAAGAATTATTTGGTGTCATGGACTTAGGAGATCCTCTCTGTAGGCTGAGGGAGGGTCCTTTACATGTGGTGGGCTGTGCCCACCCATCTCCTGGACCCCAATAGGACCATGGTATTAATAAATCTCTATCTCTACTAGAAATTTATCACCTGATACGCCTTAGAATCACATATGCCTTTTCACAACGGCATCACACTGGTAGTTCACAGTGCACCTGTGAACAATCATTTCACTTTCTCTATAGCTTCTATCTGATGAGCCCCCAGATTTTCCTAGAAATTCTGATTATTAGACTTTCAATGTATGACCTTCAATTTGTCCTTTTCAATTTCGTCTCATTTGTGTCACACCAATCTTCAAGATCCTCCAGTTCTTCCTGTATAATATGCTAATCCTCCTCTGAATTGACAATGCCTCCCAACTTTGCATTATCAGCAAATTTCATTAGTACACTGCTACTTTTTATGCCAAGATCATTAATAAAAATACTGGCTAAGACTGGTCCTAATATTAAACTAAGGAGTTCTATTAGTAACTTTTTTCTAGTGTGATAATTTACTTTTCAGCACAACCTGTTGCCTTCTCCCCTTTAGCCAATTCCTTATCCACCTTACAATTTTTATACCAATCTTTAATGTCTCTAATCTATAAAAGTATTTTCTGAAAACAAATAAAGCTTGTTTTACTTTTGAATTGTATGCAGTGGAGACTGTGTGTATTGGATGGAGATTTACTTGAATGCATTGTTATACAGATGTAGAGAGGAGAATTGCAGAATTTATTGCGGCTGAACATAGCACCGTCTTGTTAGTTATTGGTCATATGAACTCTCTGTGCTCCAAGACAATCGTAGGAAGGAAGCATTCTAGCGAATCAAAGTAAGTGGAACAAATGATAGTTATCATTAGTTGAGGATCTGTCCCATAATCTTGCATATTAACAAAGGAAAAAGGTCTGATTTTTAGAACTGCTCCAGCAGTGACGACCTTAACTATGCCTTTAAAAAGGAAAATAATAAATTTATAAAAAGTGTATTTACCTTTGTTGGTTGAGCTAAAATGGAGAGAATCAGACATATTCTGCTTGTGTGTGCAGCACTACTGAAATGGTATGTTAACTCACTGTAAGAAAACCTTAATCTTCTGATAGCCCTTTGCCTTATATCTCCATATAGAATAGCCATAGGGTATGTATACACAGCAAGATTATTTTGAAATAACAGTCCATGTTTACACAGCAGGTAGTTATTTCGAAGTAATGTCAAAATACTGTCAAGCTGGAGGACTTCTTACTCCGACTCCTGTAAGTCTCATTGCACGAGGAGTAAGGGAAGTCAGAGGAAGAGTGTTCTGTTTCAAAATAAGTGCTGTGTAGATGCTCCCAATTTTGAAATAAGCTATTTCGAAATAAGCTACACAATTGAGAGAGCTCACTTTGCATAGCTTATTTTGGGTTAAGCCCTGCTGTGTAGATGAACCCATATTTATTTCTATAGTGGCTAGAACTTACAGCAAATATTTTCAGAATTCTCTAATGATTTGGGGTACCTCTGTTCCATGGGGCCAACTTGGGGCAACTAACTTCCAGGAGCTTGATTTCTAGAAAGTGCTGAACACTCATTGGGCTTGTCTACACTATGAAAAAGATTGACTCTCCGGAGGATGATCTTCTAGCATTCAATTTATCAGGTCTAGTGTAGCCCCCCAAAATCGAATGCTGAAGGCAGCCCCCACTGGTGTCCTGTACTCCTCATTCTGTGAGGAGTAAAGGAAAGCTGATGGGAGTTTGTACTCCCATTGGTCTCCTACAGTGTAGATGCAGTGGCAACTCAACTTATGGTAAATCAAATCTAGCTATTTACATTAAGCTGACCTGCCTGGTCTAGTGTAGACCAGGCCACAATAATCAAATTCCTTTAAAGGGTCTTAGTTTGGGAACTTAAAAACTGAGGCACCAAACTCCCTAGTCAGTTTTGAAAATTGTGGTTTTAGTAGTTCAAGCTTGCCATAGCTCAGCAGTGTTATGGACAGAGTAGATAGTTTGAAAAATACTTTATTTGCTTTTTATTTTTAATTTCTCCTTTTCTGAGTCCAGTATGCCCTACTTCCTCCTCCTGTTCTA